>NC_135708.1:14456762-14756762 GCF_964276395.1 Gasterosteus aculeatus
TCTAGATAAGTTATCTGTCATATTGAATAGTCAGACGGAGTCATTTTGGAATGAATACCAGTCTTAAAGCTTGAGAAACCAGTAGGAGTAAGCTTCTTTTTAAGTGTGCAACTGAAAAACCCGGCCCAGTTTTTGCCAAGTCCTTAACAATGAAAGCAGCTGGCAGCATTGGCTCCAAACGTTGCTACATCAAGCAAGAAATTCACATTTTTTTCATGAAAACTGACGGCCCATCCTCTCCAGAGCCACTGCCCCAAAATGATCATTAAGATCAATGAAGAATTGACATGGCTTTTATCACTAAATCCTTGTTTTTCTCCATCGGCCTGTCTTGATTCAGACTTTAGCCGAGCTGTAGGCAAACGTTCCCTCTCGCCTTCAGTCGCTTACAAATAAGGCTTCTACAAGTGGTCTTCAAAAGGTGCAAGCAGCTGCACTGCTTTGTTCAGTAACTATCAGCATTCAATATCAGTTTAGTTTGATTATCACTTGAATCAAAATGTTTTTATGAATACCTTATATTGACTGTTTACAGACTGAAAAGCATAAAAAAACTATTTTTTATCACTAGTTGAAGGACTCATCGCTTTAGCATGGGACTTCTCACCTGGCTAACCTAACTGCTAATAACCTGCTCCTGGTTAAACCACAATGTGTCATTTAGTTTGACATATATTTCAAATGTAAATGTGAGCTATTTGGAGGTGTTTAAAGCCACCTTCGATTTTTTTTCTCCATGGGAGTTGGGATGGTAGCATGTTTTGGTTACATTGCTCTTTCTTGTTTTTCTGCTTGCCGTTCATAATTGGGACTGTCATGGTGAGGTGCCATTTACAAAAGGAAGATGGAACTTGTGATTAAAGGAGCAAGAGTGCAACAATATTTCTACAACATGTTTTTGTATATTTTTGACTGCTAAATTGTTGCTCTCAGGCCCAGCGATTTATGCGCCTCTACTATCTACTGTAAGCTGTATGCTAACGCAACATTTCCCCGAGCCTCGGCATCAATGGTGCTAAAGGTGCATTCTCTCCCCTGATTGCCTCTAATTAGCTCCGCTCAGACAAAGATAACTCCACCTGGAGGACTGGCTACCGACTTTCTGTCAGGACGAAACGCGCACACCGTAATTATGCTGCCATTTCAAATCCTATCACGGAAATACGACGCATCTCATTGAAATGTATGTGGAATGCTGGAGGGGTGTATTCTGGGGTAAACCTTGTCTTTTTAATTAAACACACGGTGGCCTCGGTGGATTGCTTGTGACACAGGGAATGATCGGGGCACTTAGAGGGCTGCAGTTTGGGTAAATATGCCTTTAATGTCCCAGAGGGCAGCAGGAGAGGCGTGGCGTCGCATGCTTATGGAAAAACCTATTTTAAAACACACAGAGTACAATAAAAATATATTTTTACCTTGATGTTAAAATAAAACAAATTTCACAAAATAAGCACTGTGCTGATCATTTCTTTTAGTATTCATAAATTCTCCAGGAATATCCTTTCTAAAAAAAATGGACAGCATGAGGCTGCTCACACATATCCATCACATATTAAATCTGTGGGTAGATGATGAGACCCGTTCTTCATGATGTATGCAGATTATGAAGAATGATACCGGATCACGTTCTCCCAGGTCCCATTACTGGCATCCCACCAGCATTTAGAAATCCCAAACAAAGCCAGCTTCTGACAAACTCTGCTCCCAGATATGACGCTGTTATTTCTCCCTGACTACTGGTGAGGGGAAAAAATACATGCATGTTTATCTGGATTATCTCATCAATCTTTTATTTTTGTGATTAAAGAATAAATAAATCAGACTGTCTCTTTCATGCAGTTGTAAAAGATGACGCCCAGATGGGTAATTCTAGAAAGACAAAGTCGAATGACCTTGACATTTCACTTTGCCGAAATGCCAGTTGATTATTCAGTCAACTGAAGAACGAGAGAGAGAGAGAGACAGGCGGGTGGAAAAACAAAAATAGAATTAGTCTAAGGGGAAACAAGTACATTCTTGGCAATGTGCTGAAAATATTTTTAGATGCATTTTTTGGGGTCGCCATTACTGAGAAATAGTATGTGATTCACTTTAGAGTTACTTCTCCACCGTGTACTTTGTAATACCGGGTCCTCTCTGAGAACGTGCCGTTTTCACATATGCGTGAATACAGTATGTGTGCGTTCGCTGGGGGGATGTGGAGAAGAGGGCGCGCGTGCCGTTGGCTCCCTGAGTCAACCATTACCCCCTCACCTCCCTCTCGCTTCACTGCCGCTCACCCCTCACCTGCCCCGTGGCCTGACGCCTGCAGGCTTATCCCACCTTGCTTCCTCTTCCACCGCTTTTTCTTACTAATTTCGCACTCATTGAGCCTCTGAAAACCTGTTCATTCCAATTACATGAACAACGCGAGATCGAACAATTGCCAGGGTGGAACATGACAGCACAGCTTACATTGTAAACCAGGCAGCTAATGTGATTGCCGTGTTCTTTTGCGAGGTGCACTTTTGCCGCATGGTGCATGTCGTGTCGTTGCGATGCTGAACAGACTGCGGTCCATGTCCCCGTGTCCTGTTCGATAAACGCCCCGGCTCCCTCTTTTTTCTGTCCGTATTGTTTTGCCGGTAGTGCTGCGGCTCATCTCTCTGCAATGTGCATCTGCATCACCCGTCACTCACGGGGGGAGGATTGCCACGCGTGCGTCTGATTGACGTCTGGATCTGCTCGAGGAGAAGGGACTGCCTCTCGCACGGTTCAGTGCGCCAAAATATGTGTGAACAGAAATGAGGACACTGAGAGAGAATACGAATCTGTGAAGAAGAAGAAGAAGAAGAAGAAGAAGAAGAAGTAGAAGACAAAGAGGAATAAGGCATAATGATATAATGTCAGGACGCATCCTGGTCCCCTGTGTATGTTGTGTGCTTTATTTAACAGAGCATGAGGGGGTTGCCTGTGTTTGTCTTTGCATGTATTCCTGTGTGCATACCTGAGTGTGAATGCGAGACTGTGACTGAGATCTCTCTCTCTCTCTCTCTCTCTCTCTCTCTCTCTCTCTTTTGTGCCTCATGCAACGTTCCCGAGCGCCGTGGCAGAACACGAGAGGTACGCAGGTGTGGTTTGAAGCAGCTCATCTGCAGGCCGCGCATGCTTTACGGCGCCGTAGTGTGCATTTACACCCTGGGGTTACACTAAGAAGCAGAGAGTACTCTTCCCTCTACACAGGACTGGTCTGTGTTCTGCTTTGATGTCCCTCGATCCTTCAGTGTCCTCTTTGGACACACTGGACTTGTTGCAGGGCAACGGCTCCTAAAGCAGGTGACAAATCAAAAGCACTGCATGCCCTTCTGATGTCAGCCCGGGTCGGAGCGGCATACTCCGTTTTGTGAAAAATCTAATTCTGGGCCGGTTTGCTGCATCGAGAATGAATGAGGCAATTATGTTTCTTGTGATCTTAATGACAGAATAGCTTTCTGCTGTTTACGCACCCGCACGTCGACCGTGGCGCTTGACATTTTGACCTCTAGGATGTTTTAACAGTAAGTCACCGAAAGCTTTGCAGAAAGCCAACATCGACATGTTAAACAGCAACTCGGCTGCTTATGTGTTTTATTTATTCGACAATCGGAGGAGCGCTGGCTTTCCTCGACACTGTGAGGCTGGTGTTTTCATAAAAAGGATTCACTAACTGGCTGAATTCGCCAAATATGAAAGGTTCACCTTTTGAAAGAAGCAACGCGCCGCTTGGAAATGCGTCTGACAGTTGCGGAACACCCCCCACAAGATTTTTGAAAGAGTGGAAACTTGACAGTTTTGTGACTGTCGCCATGGAAACGGTGAGAGGGTCTCATTAGGGTAGTACCAGAAAAATCTGTTTTTGGAGGGGGAAAAAAAAAAAACTCGAATAAAAAGCCGAGACCAGCATGACTTTAAAAGAAACTAAATGACAAAAAACAACACCAAAGGAGTGATACGTTTTGCTTGGAAATCTGAAAGAGTCAAACTTCAAAAGCAGGGGACGGCAGAGGGCTGTGATTATTAAACATATTTGCAGAGCTGTGGATTGAAAATTGCTCTCGACACAGACCGTGTGTTTGCTGTTACATCAGTCAAAGCTAGTTTCAAGGGCAATCTTTTTTACATATCTGAAGGGGACTGCCAACTATTTTACTGGCATCACCATCATCTACAGTATTTTGTCTACACTTTTTTTTTTTTTATCTCACCCAGCTTCGAAAAGTATTCTCTCTCTTAAATTTTACACCTCGTAATATTTTCACACCCACATACAGATGTGACTTACATGGACATCGTTCTGCTCTGCATGCGTCTAATAAAATGTTTTTTCACTGCACTTTGCCTGGATGAAATTGTTTGGAAATGAATATTCATCTCAGCTGACACATTTTGCCTGAACACTTAAAAGACATTCAGCGAGAACATGACAGAGCAGCGTCCAGCGCAATATCTAATGCCCAACATGCAGATTAAATTCATCACCACTGTGATCAAATCCTGTCAATTATTTACAGATAATAAAAAGACAAAATCAAGACGACTGAGTATAATTATGATATATATCTGTATGTAGTTTATATCTGAATTGCAAATCACAGCATGCTTTTTATATATTCATATGACTATTCCAGCAGAATGTGCAATAATATGTATTTAAATTCAGGAATCAATGTTACTAAATAATGGAGTAATATTGAAACTTGCATTGCATATTTCTTTTTTATCTCTCATAAAATGCCCTGGGACCTGGAATAATGCAAAAACAATGACAAAGTGGTGCCAGAGGACTTAGACTCGTCTTAATGAAATTTTTCAATTATTTCATTTATTGAAGTCGGGGTGACTTTTCACCAAGTCTGAGCTTTAGAGGATCAGATACTCCCAAAGAGTAAACAAAGAAATGTTTCAGATGTTATTGAGTTACGTAGTTATCACCACAATATGTGCTGCAAAGGAGAGAGAGAGCGCGAGAGAGAGAGAGAGAGCTTCAGCTGACTTCTGGGACTGTTTCCTGGGAGCAAATAAAAAAGTCAGATGGTGAAACGTTTCTCGTGTCCCTTTGGAGGTCTTCACCTCGTATGCAAATTACCACCGTGCTACTTTTATTTGATAATGGAGATATAAACAGATTGCATTGTTAACAGTAACTCATATCATATCAAGCTGATAATTCTTATAATGATAGTCTCATGGTTCTCATTGCTTTCATCAAATGTTCTAAATTAACAAAAAAAAGAAGGCCTATATGCCTCTATGTAAAACAACAACAGGCTAAAAATCTGAAACGTTTGCATCTTTACCATCCGGCTTGGCAAGCTTACTCCAGCGAAGCGCAGGGCCAAAGCGTGCCTCGTGGAAAGCTGGGAATTAACGTGTATAATGCCAGGAAGAGAGGACTTTATTTATGGGAGCATCCGGAGTAAGCAGGAGGAAATATGATAGCGATACCTGAGGACAGAGCTAAGTAGTTTGAGACCATTCCCACGACAGGGATACCGCAGAAAAACCAGGAGGAGAGCTGGATGCGGCTAATGAGAGCGGAGTGGGATCCAACACAGCAGACACTTTACGCAAAGGCAGCAAAGACACCACTAAAATAAGTCGTTGGTCCGCGTCGTCCCACCGTGAGACGTGATACACAGTTAACATATGTGTGCACCGGTATCCTTCACACACGATATCAATTACTGCTAACATCAAGGTTGCTTTTCATTACCAACATCACTAAAGGAGCTCTATACTATATGTATTGCACTTTTAAGAGTCTACGCGTTTATCAAATGTCACTATTTCTGAATAGGATGACAGAGAAAAAATGCATTTAAAAAAAATAAAGAGTCCAAGAAAGAAAGGACTAATTTGGCAACTCGCTCCTCTGCTTTTTGCCTTTTCGACATTACCTTCACCTTTTGTGTCGGCCTCCAAGGGCCGGCAGTGTGTCGGGAGGAGGGCGAGCTTGTTCTCCCCCGCCGGTCTAATGACAGAGAGCAGCGCCTTCCCGAGCCAAATGCCCCCCGCCTGCCAAAACCCACCCTCAACCACTTCCACTGCTCCAGGCAATTTACAATCAGCAGAGAAAACGGACAAAATATTTACTTATCTTCACAGCTGAACGGTAAGGGGGGGTGGTAAGGGCAGCAAAGTGTGGTATGAGGCTTGACAGCAAATTAGTGCCCTGCCGTGACATATGCAGTGGTGTGGCACGACAGGTCCCCTCATTTCCCACTTTTATTATCATCCATGCTTGAATTATTCAGTGGCAGCCATTAGCATAACAGCAGCCATCTTATATTTAGCTTCTCCCGCTACGTTGACGGCGTCAACATTTCACTCCAGATATTCCGCTAACGTCCCCCGACAAAAGGTAAAAGACGGGGGGGGCTCAGAACCAAGCGCAATTAGTGAAGTAGAGGAAGAACTTTGTTTATTCCGTAATCGCAAGACGAATGTCCGGAAAAAACAAAAGCAGTCCATCATTTGAATCAGCGTGGTAAACAACCTTATTTAAAGCTATTTAACACAGCAGACTGCCACACCTTCATACATGTGCCGTAGTGACCAACCAGTCCCCTTTGTCACCGTTAGCTGCGATATGAAAGGTCCCTGAACTCATCTTGAAGGTCTAATTCATTAGCTTGAAACTGGAGCCGAAGTGAGCAAACGATGAAAGCGTTCAATGCTCCTCTCCCTTGCTGAGCGAAATTTAAACCTTTGCGTTGCAGTTAAGGTTGATCTGTTTGAGCTACTATGCGATGGCCAATCCTTAAAGGATATTTAATTGAGTAGCATTTCCTTTTCACAGCGGGAAGAGGGTTAAATATAGACACACACTATTATTAAGTGTGGGTGTGAGAGCAAGGGACTCTTGACCGTCCGCAATATGCTCGTGACTGGCGTGCGATTCCATCCCTCCGCTGCGTTTCGGCCCTCTCCTTCGCCCCCACCAGCTGTACACTTTGACCTCCCACTCATCTTTGATCCGCCGTCAAAGAGCTCGCTCTCTGCCGTCGCTCTGCGAACCTTCTCTTCTCGCTCCAGATTTGGACCCGGAGTCACTCAGCGTGAGCTCCCGACAGTCTGTTTGAGGCGGCTCCCCGGTTAAAGCCCTTTGAAGGGAGAGAAGATCCATTTGTAATTCACTCAAACTAGTAGAAGCGGCACATGCAGCCGTAAAAGTACATTATGCAGTTTCTCAACTTAAATAAAGCAAAAAGATTTTGGAATCCGGGGGACGCAGCTGGTTTGACCGAGCTGAAGCCGGAGGAGGTGATTTCCCTTAAACCTTTTCATAGAGGGTCATATGATGTGTCTTGAGTTCAGAATCTTTATGATATATATTTACGGTTTATAATTAATCTTTTATAAAGTTGGATGAAGAGCTTCTTGTCTTCATCTATAAATTAGAGTGAGCATTTCTGAGCATAACCACGTGCATATGGTAATACAAATCAATCAAAAATATGTGTGTTATTTATGTGCTATTTGAATGCAGCTCATAATTAATCAATCATTTTGATTTTGATTGATGAGATGAACTGAGCGGTCCGACTGAGGTAAAACACTAGTTGAACACTGCAGTTGGGTATATAATTCAGTATATAGATCTATTTAGAGTTTTTTAATTGTCTTATTTTGGAAACTATAATAGAACACATACTAAATAAAGAAAAGGCTTTAACAGAATTTAATGTAATTAAAGTAGCTTTTTTGTATTATTTTCCTCTTTTAAATGGCCACTGGAGTAATATTCTAAATTCATATTCCAATCAACTCAACTTTTTTGAAAACGTTCATTGTTTGAAAAAAGGGCTGTATGATAATGTAGGAATTTTCACCATCACCACTGTTTTTAAATAAAAGAAACATGTAGCACACGCGCTGCTATTGAACCTTCGGTCAGCAAATCTGCCATTTGTATGCAAAGAGCACAACAAAACATCTGTCTCAAACTGTACATCCACAATTAAATAGCCCCTCTTCCTCCCAAGCAGGAATTCAGCGGCGGCTGACGCACGGAGGCCTCTGTGTGCATTCGGACGGCGCCAATGGCCACTGATCTTACAAGGATCCCCCGACGTGTGAGCGGGCATTTCCCCTCCGCCATGCAGCGACAACAATGTTGTGTTTTTTCCATCTGTCCTTGAACTCCCTGAATCTGATTCACAGCGCGCGCGTCCCTGCTCTCTGAATTAGCATAGGAAAGTGCTGCATGTGGATTCTCACTCCCTGCCGTGTTGCACACTGAAAAAGTTTCACAAAAAGCAAACACCAGTCAACTTTTCGCCACCTGTGTCACGTTGTCGCCGGCGTCTCAGCAGAGTTATTTGCCTGCGCTGCACATATTCCTGCATTGGTAAATAAACAAAACACGCTGGCCTAATTTTTGACAAGACGAAACCTAAATTCAGTGTAACCTGGCCGAGAGAGGACGTTACCGTTCCTCAGGTTGAGACGCGTGTCTTGTTGAGTCCGCCCCCCCCCCCACTCTCCCCTCCCCCATTTCAGTTCATCGCGAGAAAAACACGCTCTCTTTTCTACGCGCTCCACAGCATCCGTGTTCTCTCGACTCACTGTAACACTGCGGTATTTCAGCATACCAATAAGTGGGACCTGTGGGGGATCCTCTCCTCCTCTCCTCCGCTGTCAGCCACCCAGGTGTGACCACACGTCAGGCAACAGCCGCACTGTGACCACAATTACACTTTCCTCCTGACTTTGCCTCGGCAGCCCTTGTTATTAATCCATGACCCATGGAGAACGCGTGTTGTTAACGTGTTTACGTTTGCTGTCGCGCATTAATGAATGCTTGATTGTACCTGCAACAGGTACAGTTGCGTGCAAATGCGCATTTAATGTGCTGAAAAGAATTGTTTAAAAAAAGCTCTGGCATGGCAGGGATGGCATGTTTGAACTACTGGTGTAACGTTTGGTCATTGGAGCATACGTAGTGTTTTTGTCATTTTCAAACTTTAACATCCTTCACCCGCTGAGAGATATCAAAGATAAGGATGTGATGATGATATTCTTGAAGCAAAATACTGCTTTTTTTTCCACGGGAATATTTCCTGATGGAGACTTCTTTTCTTTCCAGTGGGCGTCAAGTGATTGACAGGAGGCGCAGTGAAATGTGTGCACTGAAATAAAAACACTCATCTTAGTCAAAGCAGAATGATAATAAAGCACAGATGAAATGAAATTACGTTTTCACACAGACTGTGTGATTGTCCCGCTTGGGAAATTTGCAAGTCTACGCTTTTTGTTTTGCTTTTCTCTTGTATAAAAATGCATGGCATTCTGCACAGTGGGGAGTCGGCCCTGAGCCGAGGGCAGGTAAGCTGAACTGGTGCAAACTTTAAACCTGTGTATACAAATATAAAGCCACTGTGTGTGTTAATGCTGTGTGTCAATGAATTCAATACATATTGTACTGGTCCTAAGAACAAACAAACAAATAAGACAATATGGGATTTCCTTTTTCTTTATAATTAGTTTTATAAAACTGTCCTTTGGCTCCCAAACATGAGTTTTTGAGTTTTTTCTCTACAATCCATTTTTTTAAAATGAAATCCTCTCTGTCAGACTTGATCTGCTTCTCAAACAGTTTTTTTTAACATGGAGAAGGTGTAAAGAAATTATGAAAAGTAAGTGCTCTCATCCTTTCTGGCTTCGCAGCGGCTGGCGGTGCGCTCAAATACAGGCCACCCTGCAGGACCAGAAGGTTTTGCTTCTGGGGAAACCCCTTTTAAACACTGCCTTCATTTTTTCTCAGGATAATCAGCCCACCAGCCGCTGCGATCACAACATATTTGGTGCCAGAACGAGAGCGTGATCATCTTGCAGTCTGTGTGAAGGAGGGCGAGGATGCAGACACGGGTGTCAGCTGTTGTTGCCATTAAAAACAGAAACTCGTTGGATAAGAGTGAAGTTATTGGTTGCGTGTGAGGCAGGAACATTTACATCCAATCACAGTAATGAAGTAGACAAATAAATCTGACAATCCACAAGCCATATACCGATATCCTCGTTGTGAATTCTTGCCCGAGAAGATAAATGTGAAAAATGTGTTTATTTCAGAGACGAAAACTGAAAAAGGCCGATAAAGACTTCCTGCCTAGCGTTCTCCTTCAGCAGGCTGGATGTTTGCTGAATTGAGGGGTGGTCCTGAGTCCCATCAGGACGCCTACTCCGTGAGGCTTAAGAGGGAAAACAAAGCCATGGGAGGTTGAAATGCAAATGAGCAGGGAAAGACCGCAAGGGAGTTAAGGTTAATCGGGAGAGGTAAAGAGGGAGGCTGAGCGTGTGTGTGTTGGGGGGGGGGGGGGGTGTAGGGCGTCTGACACCGGCCCTACGGTCATAACAGCAAGGTCTGCGTAAGGGAGCAGCTGCCGTGCCCTCTGTTTTCCTCCCTGAAAAATATGGCCGGAATATTAATTGCGCTGCTGATTCTGCCTATCGCAGCTTTTCGTGACGCTCAGGTTGCCCGGCGAGGCCCGTGGCGCTCGCCTGTTAGCAACGATGGCCGTCTCTCTCAAGCGGCGGGTTGGACTAACTGGGAATCAAAGCGTTATCGGAATGCTTTATTGGATCAGACGGCACAACTGGCAACAGAACCAACAGCTTGTTATTTAAAAGGAGCATTCAACAGTTTGTTCCTCAGCTGCCTCCTCTCTGTGCGGACGTTATTACACAATAACGGAATAAAGGCTCTCGCTTTGATGCAATCTATTCTCTTTTCTAAGGCATCCCCTGCGTTTCTGTCTCAGCCATTCAGCCCATTGTCTGATTTGAGATCAGGTTTATTGGCTGTGATGTGGCACTTATACAAGAGTTGGGTTAATTTGAAGTAAACTCTGCACAAGTGGCTGAGTCGTTGTTTTGTGACCCTGTTTGTGTTGGATGAGCACACCGTGCCTCTCTCGGGAGAAGCCTGCAGGCATCCCACAGATCTGACACGCAGATCTGCACGCTCACAGGGAAAGAGAGAGGAAGGGAAAATGAAAAAAAAAGGAAAAAGATACAGTTCCCCAAGAATCCTCGCTGAATACATTACAGGGAAAATATAAAGTAACTTCATCAAGTTTTTTTTTTCTTCCAAAGCTGGGGTCAAAATAAGCAAAGATAAAGCAATATACTTGTGGCAAAAAATGTGTTTCCGATGGTAAATGCGCTATATATAAATAAAAGGCTGGTACGCTGCATTTTGAGTCTTCATACTGGAGTTAAATTTTAGGCCCTCTTCTCGGTGGCAACACAAGAGTATCTTTGTGGAATCAGAAAGTATTCAGGCCCTTTGTGGACGTATACATGAGGGCCCACAGGGATTTTTTTTGGGGGGGGGGGGGGGCTGCCCCCTCCCGCCACCGAGGCACCTCAGCCCTCAGCGGGACCTTTCAGATGACAGAAGGAGCGAAAATGTCAAAAGACAGTGCGAAGCAGAGGTGTTGGAGAAGAGAGGGGGGGTGGGAGGGGGGGCGGGGGGGGACCCCAGGGATCCTGGTGTAGGTGTATGCCGGGGGGAGGGGGAAGGGAGGTCAGAACCAGTGAGTGCCAGTTTAATCGGATAGGAGTTCATCCATGCAGAGGAGCTGGAGAACCATGCAGAGAAGCAACAGTGATCGCACAAATTATACACCGGTGAGAGCAGAAGACAGACAGGGGGGAAAATATATGGACGCGTGAGTGGAATGCAGATGATTCGTGACGGAGGAGGAAGGAACGGAAAAAAAGGAGGCATCACGGGGTGCTTTGAAAACATGACGGCTGGAGTCATGCACAGGTGAATGTGCGACGTACACCACCGCTGCTTAACAAACCCATTGAATGAGTAGCTTGGTATGTGACGGTGAGAGAGGAGGAAATATGTGACAGATGTGGACGAACGGTCACGTGATTTGTGATTACAAATACATACAGGTAGATCTACAGCCTCCACTACTCCTCCTTTCCTCCACCCTCAGCGAACAGTGAGGGTCACCCCTACTTTCCTATCTCCTTCCGCTCGACTGCCTCCCGCTCGTCATGCACTGTAATTAAAACCACAGGTGGGCCACGTAACACTGCCTGGCTGCTCCCAGCATGCAACAGGCACCATCTGGTTCAGAGGAGGGTTGTCCCCCCCCCACCCCCCCCCCCACTCCCTCCCTACAAACAGCCAGGGGTTAAAACATCAAAGGTTTGTATCTTTAATCGGACCTCAGTGGGGTCGACAGAAGAGGGAATAATATCTACTGTGTTTTAGACACAGAGCGTGAAACGCAAACACAAGCGTGAGTCTGTAATCCACCAGGTCAGCTACCCGCCATTCCGCAGGGACCTTTCCCCGTCATCTAAGCCCGCTTCCCTGGTATCGTGTCTTTCTAAGATGCCGGGCCTGCAAACCAGTTAGAGAGTATTCTCCAAAGACTCCTGATTACTTTCGCTGCAGTGCATGCTTTGCCAAAGCGAACATGCTCACCACCCCTTGAAACACGGCACGGCAAGTCATGAGAAAACATGACACTGACTAGGTCACAGCACATCACGGGGCTTTGGGATAGCATGAAATCCCTGGTGCATTTGTATGTTTTGCAGCTCGCCCTTTTCGGAAACTGCGAGATTCAACGTGAACTATTCTGTAAGGTAAGACAGCGCGGTAAGCTGTCTTTTTAAATCAATACTTCAGATGCAAAGTTATGAGAGAGGCAAAATCATCTTTCTCCAAGCCTTCGCTCTCCCAGTCAGTAATAGAGCCTTTAAACAAATCATTGTACGGCTGTCTCTAGACGCAAGGCGGCAACACTCATTTTTAATTATTTTCACTGACAGGGAAGTGTTACGGCGCAGGATGGGAACGCTCATTTGAGATCTGAACAGAGAAGGACAGAGTTTTACCTTGGCAGATTGCAGATGTCTGCCTCTGCTCACTCCGGTATGCAAAAGGTGCAAGCACTCACGGAGCGACTCCCGTGGTGGAGAGATTCACTTAAAGTTTGCTCCCTGCGGAACAATAAAGACGCCAAACAGCACTTCTAAATTTAGGCCCCGTCGATCTTGGGAGGTTGGTTCACCTCCTCTCCCCTCTCACTGATGTGGCAGACTGTTTCCGATGTGGTGACGCAATTTGCATTTGCATGTTGGTTTTACGTACCGGAAGGGTTACAGCAACAATAGCACCAGCCGCGGATGTGTGTGGACGCGTGTGCATGTGGGCGTGAATTAACTTAGTTGTGTCTTCGAGCATCTCTTGTAGAAAAGAGCCTAGCAGAGGTTGGTTTAAAGATGACTAGAGACAAAGGGAGGGAGCTCTGGTGCATTGTGTCCTTGTGAGAAGAACAATGTGAAGACCGCCTACAAAATAGACTGATGCACCATTAAAGCCACTTCTAATTATGCCTGTTTAAGCATCAATAGGAACATTTATCAATTGGTGGTGTGACCGGGTTTGAATCTCCAAACCCCACGAAGTGTAAGGAATGGTTAGTGTGTTTTCTTCTCTAACAATGCTGCACTCATTTTTTATTAGTTAATATTAAAAGGAAAACACAATCTATGTCCCCCTTGTGTAATTACGTAAACTAACAAGCTAAAAAGCGTTAACATTAAATCATTTTTTCAAACACCTTTTCTTATGATGCTAATGATATTAGCGTTTAAGCTACAATAACAAAAGCAAAGCAGTTCTGTGTCTTCTACATGGATCATCAGTGCCACAACTGACTTTTGTTTGAAAAATGACAAATTCTGATTAAATCTGTCACTGAAATTGTTATCCACGTTGTCTCGTAAGAATGAAAAGCTTCACCCGCACCACCTTACGTCTATGGCTACATGGCTGACCTGCGGTCATAACATCGCTGCACAGTGCACAAGGCCAGACTGAAATCCAAGCAAATACACCTTCGCAAAGTTCTTGTTAATACGGAGGTGAAATAAGTTGCAGTTCAGCCCAAGGAATTCTAAATTATGAAAGGCACGCTTCACCTGTGGGAAATCTGTGGAAATGATTTAGAAATAGCAAGCTTTTTCAGATTCACCGACCACTCACAGCTACGGCTGCTATATGAAAAGTGAGCGGTGCTGCTGCTTTCGATGTGATCACTGACCTTGATCGAGACCTCTTTGTGGAGAGGGACCTATTCTCTCTCCGGTATTTCCGGCTAAGCGTAAAAGTGAAGCCTACAATGGCACACTATCCATTAACACCTTGCACGACAGGGGGTGTTTTATATCAAAATGAGGCCCTTTTTTGGCCCTTTTTTGTTGGGATTCATGTCTCACAGTTCAGATATGATAATCCACTCTACTTGGACTTCAATTCACATCTCCTGTTGGCTTACAATTGATCCCACTACCTTCTCTCTTCGCCTGTTCTCCTTCCACACTTTCACTCACACTCACATCGTCCCCCATCGCTTTTTTTTTTCCCCCCACGTGTCATATTTCTCATCCCCCTCAAACACCACCTCCACCGCCCTCGTCTCGAGCCACGTTCCTGCTTCTCCCTTTCGCTCTCTACCGGCTCATCACCTCTCCTTCCGTGCCCAGCAAGACACTGCTGGAACTATCAGCTCCAGAATTCTGATTAGCCACTTTGTGGTCTTGGAAGGCTCGCCAAACTGCCTTTCCTGTTAATCAATAGTTCCATTGGCTGCGGTTAACACCTGTAACCTCTGCATTACATGGAGGGAAATGTTCAGTCCTGGAGCAGAATAGCAAACATCCAACTTATCCTGGCTTTAGCCAAATCCTGCTTATTGCCAAACATTCTACCCACTGAGCAGATAAGTCCTCTGGGATTACAAACATGGCGGCCTCTCGCTCAAGTTTATTTTTGAGAGAGCGAGGGATTGACGTAGGGAGTGAGTGAGTTTAGATGCTGATCAAAACAAACAAAAAAAGCCTATCCGTGGGCTGCTTTTGCGTCCGCTCCAGCCCTAAAGGTTGCCATATGGACGTGTAGGAGAAGTGAGGTACACTTAGATGCTGGGATAGAGGTAAATGAAATTCATACTCCAGTATCTAGGTCATTTGTAAAGGCCCAGAGCAACATCTCCTTCCCTGACTGCCTACCTTTTCCGTGTGTTGCTTGAGTCTGTGGAACATCAAGGAGATGAAAACACTCCGCGTCCTGTATATGCAACAGCTCACGCAAGAATTGTGTGCTGCATGCATATCAGCGTGGCCCTCAGAGTTTCTTTTGACAGTTTATGGATAGAATGAGATATTATTGTATCACTAAATGCTTCAATGTGTGTTTGGTGACATGATGCACATCGCTCACTGTCCTGATACACCGAAAGAGTGAAATCAGTCTCAATTCAGTATAAAAATGAATGACATAATAATAATGAAGTTATGAAATAAACTATAAGCAACCCTAATTTTTTCCATTGTGGTTGGGAAGGATGAACTAGATTAACCTCCTTAGTTTAACTTACATGATTTTTGGGACGCAATGGGACTGCAAATGAGCTGTGAACACATCACAATCATAACAATACCTCCGTGAGTTTATATAGCAAACCTTTAAGCAAACATCTCCATATCCAGCAGGTATTGAGCAGCATTAACATTCATTAGGACTTGCTTAGTATCGTTTTAGCTCTATTTTGGTCTCCACCAGCTCCTGGGGGAAATGTCTAGCTCTATAACGCACTAAATGCTCTACTGTTTTCACCAGATAGTTGCTAGGTTAGCAACCAGTATCTTGCTTAGTTAGCAACTAGCTGGGCATATAGTCTTGATATATATATATCTGAAAACGCTTGGCACAATGTGATTAAGTCTCTGTTTTCATCCAGTACGTTTATGCAAATATATTCAAGTATGGAACAAGGCAATGTTGCTGGAGCTCAATCAAGCTGTCAGCTCTGATGCATCAAGGCATTTCACTGCTGTTTGTCGCCTATGAGAGCGTTGTTCTTTTTTTAAATTAATCAATTTCTCTCTCTTCATCATGTGTTCCCTTTGGTGTCTTTATCAGTCCCTTTGGTGATAGATAGTTAGTTGAGGGGTACATAAAATCTAATGCAAACTGAAACTTGTCTAAGAGCCTTCTGTTGAAACCTTAAAGATGTGCCAGCTCACAGGGGGGTGTTGAACACTATTAAACAGCATGTTCAATGTAACTCTTAGTTTCCATTATTTTAAAATATTTTATTTCATCCTGTGGAGAACTGGCCAAAAATATTTCAAAGATATTCCACTAACTCTTCAGTAACTCAAGGGAAAGATTTTCATTTAATTTAGATCCAACGTCTGAGAGGGGAATTCATCAATCTTCCACTTAGACTGTAGTCCACTCTTCTTTACCGGCTCAATGGACCAGCTTGCATTGCTGCTACAACTATTATTTTCGAAAAGGTAATAATTTGGATGCCACTATTGATGGCCGGGCGCCCACAGAAATGACAGGGCCAATAAAAGGGTCCATTGGAGGCAGGGCTCCATTCTGGAAAGTTGCAAGAACGAGAAAGGAGCTAAAATGGTTCAGCCGTCACATATAAAACGACCCAGATCTTCATTAAAACCCAAGCCACTCTGTCTCCACTGACATGGAGGCCGTTCATCGGTACATGACTTTAGATTCGGGCTATTAGTGTATTTTACAGTTGCTGGTTTAAATCAGAAAGATACACGTGTTGATTAAGCTAAAAATGTGTTATTACATGTACATCTCTTTCCCAGTTTAAGTCAATGGGAAAGAGCATTTTTTGCATCACAAGTCGATGAATATAAAGACAATGAATCCGAGGGTTAAATTCTCTTTTACTGTCGGTGGCATCAACACTTCGGCTTTCATCCATTTAACAGATTCCATTTGCCTTTCTGCACGGCTCCCCAGCTCCTTCGCCGGGATGAACTCCAGTGAGATTAAATGGGGTCTCAGTGCTCCACCTTCTCTTCCTCCACGTCCTCACACCCGTCCTCCGTCCATCCCTCACTTCCGGTCTTTCGGCGCGTCTCCAGTTCCCAGGAGTTTATGCCTCACTCGGCCCTGACCCTCAAAGTATCATGGACCACCATTCCTTCGCAAACACACACACACACACACACGTCATAGGCACATAATACAAGCGCAAACCAGGACCATGAAGTTGTCTTTGGGGAGTCTCGACTGCACATAGTCACGCCTCAGCAGTATTGAGTCCTTGGTTGGTTAATTACGACGCAGGAAGGGTGACTTTAACGAAGGACGTGATGACCACAAGTAAAATACATCACTAAAGAATGAAGGTTTTATCATGTTTGTAGCACTTCCACTGCAGTGACTTTATTCCTTCTGAAATATCTCCCCTCTTCAGATATTTCAATTTTTTATTTGCATTCACCACAAAAAAAAGAACCACGGCCAAAACTTCACAATGCTTTTCATGTCCCAAACATACTTAACAAAAGCTTGGTAGCAGGCAATTCGGTCGAGCGCAGACACAGAAAGATGGTGTGAATAAAAACAGACTGTGGTCGTTGACGGGTTGAATGAAAAGTGGGTAGTTTCCTTGATGTCGAAAAAGGAGAAACAAGATCAAACTTTCAAATGACTTTTAATATTGAAACCCCAAAAACTGTTTCTGAAAGCTGTTCCTCGGCTTTCATTTTAACTGCTTACCTTGCTGAAAGGCCAAAAAACGGTGCGTAGCTTTAAACCGTGTGCACTTATAGTAGCTCTTCTGAACAAACATGAGAGAACACCTCACTGTAAAAAATAATTCATCTTCCTTTACGACTGTCAAGAAACACTAAGAATTACAGAAAAACACATAAGATGCTGACAGATTATTGACTTTGTGAGAGGGGTTTGGGGGGGGGGGGGGTCAGCATCAAGTGAAACATAACAACATTTACATTTTATCCTCATTAGACACATATTTTACCAAAACCTTGAGAATTAATTATTGGGCCCTGCTGCCAACCGACTCTGATTGATTTCCTATCTTTTCCCTGAAATTATATAAATTATATCACTCAAGCGTAAAGCAGTGGAATACAACTCTCGGCCGTGGTGGAATCGTAATGCATATTTTAGAAGAGCGTGTGCAGGTCTGAGAGGAGGAGCTTGGGGTGTGTGACAGGGAGATCAATTTGTTTTGTTTGTCTGCGGTTTACTTTCCGCCACTGTCAAATATCTGCGCTCGGTTTTGATCAGACGCCCAATGTTTTTACATTCGGAAATTCATAATCACTACACTTTGTGAATGATGAGTTTTCTCAAGTTAGAAACAGTTCACGATCCATCCATAATCAGTGTAAGAAAGTCCTGAAATAAATAGGATTAATGTGATTTATTAGTGATCTGTGCGAAGTCAAATGCAAATATAAATCGTAATGGAGACCAAATGTTTTGATTTAATGTGACAGGTCGGTGTGTCAATATTTCTAATTAAAGTGCAAGATCTTCGATCTTTGGTTTTATTCTTTGCTTCCATCAGTGCATCCTTTCCGGGTTTTTTCCTACTTCCTCTCACTGCTTTCCATTCAGAGTCGCAGGTGATATTCCCTCGTTTTCCCCGCTGGATTGTCATCAGCTGTCATCAACGGCAACAGACCTTGAACCAGACACAAGACGAGGGATTCCTCTGCCCTGTCTGAGCGCAGACCGACCGAGAGCCAGCCCGGTTCTGAGGAAGGGAGGCGCAGAGCGCCTTGTCTCAGGCCCACCAGGAGACCCTCGACAGCCAGCGCGCTGTGTCTTAAAATCTCTACCCCTCATGGTTCCACTCGCAGCACAAATCGCTCAAATGCTCCATTCATTTTTTTTGGGGGGGGTATATGTAAGCTTTGAGGCTTTTCTACAGAAAACTATGGATACCTCATGTGTTTGGGGTTCTAAAAACTGTCAACTCTCAGACATTTTAAAAACACATTTTATCAACTACTTCATGAATCCTTCTTTGAGAGTTAATTATAAACAAGAAGTTTAGTACAGGATATTGCCAATTGCTTCTACTGTATCTATATATACATATATTGTAAAATTTAGCAAATTATTTTGTGAACCGTTTTGACTGTACTTATAAACCAGAACCACAGTTAAAGATGGCAAATAAGTATATGTTAATTTATGTGATTGAAACACAGAGCCCTTGTAAAGGGTATATTTTTTCATAATTGAACGAAAGGGGACTTAATGAGGCCGATCAACAGGATAATGCTCTTTTTAATCGAGGGTGAAAAACTTAATTACAAATATATAATACAAAGAACTTGTTTGCATTGTAGTCACGTCCTTTTTAAGGACACATTTCATTTATCGCTGGTCCAGCGAGTTGAGTCACATGATTAGGTTTATCGGGATCCCTAAGAGGAAAAAGCCCCAACGAGATCTGCAAGGACGTAAGTAAAGCAGCGCAACAACCTCTTGGGTCAAAAGCACGAGGTGACGTCCTTTGTCCTGAAGGCGATGACAGATGTCTTGGACGTGTTCATCAGTGTCTGTGTTTTCACCGGCGGCTTCCTCTCCACCTTGAAGCCTCGTTTCTGTGCTCAGTTTGCTCCCTGAGCGCCGCACAGCCGTAGGTGTCGATGGTGACAGTTCGGCTAATAAGAGCAGCGCCTGTGCCTGTCTGAGGCTGCTGCAGGGAGCTTTTGGGGCGATGATTCATCAACGCACGCAGGCAGAAAGGACCCGAATGTTTGAACATGCATCCAGTGTGGCGGCTGCATAAAACGTGTTACTTTAGGCTCGATACGTCAATTGCATTGCAGGCCACAACTAGATTATTTAAGCAGATCACATTACAAAACTTATTTTCTAATGTGTACATTATATTGCTTAAAATGACAAACCAGTTTAAGTGGTGGGAATATATTTCAGTGTCATACATGACCTTGAATGTAGCAGCTTTGTCAATAGTGTATTTAGATGCATCCAGTTTGTGACACGGCGTCACCCCGACAACCACCACAACAACTGACGCAACCACTTCCACGTCTCCGAGCTACAACGCTTTGTCATAATCCAACACGTCCGTGTCACATGCAGTTTGACCCTTCGCCCAAAGCGATGACCAAACTCTGGAAACAGATGGAAGAAAACACACGCGTAGACACATGCAAGAATCTTCCGCTCCAGAGGTTTACTGCATGTGTGTGGATTTAACTAGAACAAAAACACGTTTACTATATCCTGGTATCTCAATAAAAACTGTCGATTAAATTAAATTTCCGTGTATGACAAAACACTTAACAGCTCCCGGTGACTGGATTTAGGGTCCAGTACCAGTGTCAGACCGTGACAAGCTGCATTCAGGGTGAACTATTGCTTTAATATTGTCAAATATGCTATATTGAACATGGCCCATTTGACAGTGCTGTATCTATATTGCTGCAGTATCCGGCTCTTTCCGAGTTGCTGCCAAGGGAGGACTTTGAGGTGAGCTTCTTTTCTCTCGAAGAAATTGCTTATTTTTCCACCGTAAACTGTACCTTTTGCCCTTGTCGGTCCTTTGGTGGCTCTGGAGTCATTTACCTTCATTGTACTTAATGCTCCGAGGTTCAACACAGTGGTGATGCACAGGGAGGTTCTGGTCCTGCTGCACCCAACATGAGTGCCAATCAATTTTTAATCACATTTTAATAAATAATCTTATTTTTGAATAATGGGGAAAAGGACTTGATGGAGAGTTGGAAAGCAGCTATTTGAAGTGACGGATTGTCTTTAATTCAATTAGGTCAATGGTTATCTGCAGACGCCATAAACATGGACCCCCAGTTTGTTGTTGAGGTTGCTGACCATACGGTACGTGGAAGGGTCACAATTAAACAAATTGAATGGGCAATTTATGTGAAATATTTAATTATTTGTTTGTGCATTTCCATTTAATTTATGCTGCAGCAGTAAAGTGAGATTAAAATGTCAATTTCAGAAAAACAAAATTCTCTCACACGTAATGGATTGGGGCAGTTTTTATGGACTGCACTTTTTAAAGGATAAACGAATAGCTATTTTGGCTATTTGTTTCACCTGTTCATGAAATAAAACTTGAATGAAACTTTGTTTAAATTGAAAACACAGCTGTACACATAATGTGAGAAAAACTGCTATACCTCGTGAAAAATACCTCAACAGTCATTTTTTGGCAGCGGTTACTGCCTGTTTACACAGAAAACACTGCGGTCCTGCCCACAATAAGTGCGTGCATTGATATACGACTGCGCATCCCGAAAAAGATTCAATCAACAATTTGTCTTACCTGCAAATATGTAAATGACAAGGCCGCTTCTAAAGAGCTAGTTGTGGGGGAAAAAAAGAATGCAATAAATGAGTGGCATATGGTTCCTATCGTCTCCTCGTTGGCAATTCCTATACACAAGGCAATATATAAAAGGTGGAACTGCAGAGGCAGCAGAAAACCTTAACTGGAGCCTTATGCTGCCTTCCTATAATGACAAAATGAAGTTTCGCGTTCGGGAGATTTGCTCCAGTGTTTGTTTTTAGTTCGGGGGGGGGGGGAAATGAAGAAAAAAGAGAATTCAAAATGATTGTGGTCTCGCTGTAAATAATCATAATCTGTGTCTGTGCCTGCGCCTCAAAGCTTAAACGAATATAATTCAGATTATATTTGTCTATTAAAGCGTGCTAAGCCCCATTATTACCGTGTCTCGATCCCGACTTGAGATGCGGCGGGCCTCTGAGTGCCAAGATGTAAAAGCTGTCCGATGAGTCTCAACGATATGCAAAGCTCCCCCGTTAATAATTCAGGCCTGAGTTTACAAATGGCACTGTTGCGCAGAGACGAATCAGTCGAGTCGTTGAAATGCTGTTTGGAGGAGATGAAAGTTTAATTTCTGTCCTAGATTACTCCTCCTCCTATCTAAGTAGGCCCATTATTTTGCCTCCACTGATGTTTTCCCACCCGTTGTAATAGGAAATGAAAGGAGACGTAGGCTGCAGTGGTGGGATACGACCGGTTATGTGCTCGTCGAAGGATACTCCCTGGTAAGTGACAGCTGGGCCGGCTATTTGCAACACTGTTTGAGGCAGCGTCATGTTAAGCTGCAAGCTGCTGCAGGGAAAACAGGGCCAGTAGTGTAAATGTTGCATGTTAATGTGTTTGTGTGTGTGTGGCATGTACTGTACTGCATGTCAGCAATAACAATAAGAGCACCTGTTAATAGAAATGATAGATTTCAACACAATAGATTGGACCACACACAGTGGCCCGCCCTTTGTTATCCTTGCTACTCTTTTTGTACATATATGTAAGTACATTAATGTTGACGGATTCAACGAATACAAACTACAGTCAGTTTTCCCACAGTGGGTCTTTGAGGTAGTCAAAGCATGCATCCCACTCGCAGTGCACTCTTCATCATCTGTAGCTATCTAACTAGAGAAGCTAAAACTGGTACCGTGAGTTGATCCAGGCGACCTTTTCATGTTTAGAGCCGACTCATTTTGAAATGAACACTTGGCAATGAACGCCGAAATTGCGCGCTTACACGTGGGGCTGAAATGACCAAACAATCGATAATTAATTTATGAATGCGTCACTCCGAAAAGGCAAACAGATTTTTTCGGATTTTCTATTTGCAGCCCTACACCTACCCTCTAAACACTATGCTAAAGAACCCTGTTTGGCATTGCACCCATCACGCTAACCTTGGAGGTATCCGTGTGTCGCTGCGTGTGCTCCTGTTGCTCAGTATGCTGCCTCGACAAGTGAGGAAGCGTCGTCAAAGGCTCTGAAAAGCTCTTTGATAAGCGCGGAGGGCCACCGCCCAAACTCTCTCTATCTGCCTCCCGCTTCCGACTTGCCGAGTTAGAAAACGGAATCAGATTTCATAAAAGGTGTATTTAAATTGCTGCTTTGCCTTAAGGTCTGAGCTAAAGTGAGAGTCTCAGCACCGCATCCCCTAAAATGTACCAGTTGTAGACCTCAAACTTTTTGATGCTGGATCTTTGGAGCGTTAGAGGGAAAAATCCAAGACACCATTTCACACATAGAAGTGCGACTGAATAAACATGCATACTGTGTGCCTGTCTGCACGCCACGTACCCACTCACACGCTAACACCAATGGGATAATCTAATTTTAAAGTTCATATAATTTGGAGGCTTAAGTGTCTGATGACACTATAAACAACGACTTGTTCATCATGCATGTCATGAGTGTGACACGGCGTTAACACAAGGGGATATTCTTAGCCAGACTTCAAGCTCCATAATGTAGTTCCTATGTGTGCCAAGCGAAAGCAGGTCCAGTTACTGATTAGGTTCCAATGAACAAGACGAGGAATGCATAAATATATAAGTACGGCGATGGAAGCAATAGATAAATGACTCATATTGCACCAATGCGCCACTACTCTTCTCTGCAATTTCAGTATGTTTTCACATCTCAGTAATGTGAAATATGACAAAATAACACAGCTAGTGAACAATGGCTGAAGGTTTTAACAGATTGGAAAAACAAAACAAAGCATTCACACTGCAGCTGCTTGATAGTTACAAAACAACCTTATTTTAAGGAAATTGTTGAAAGTAAGTACTGTGTGACTAAGAAAAATATTACAAGTCAAAACACACTGTACAATGCTTTGTTTATCACAAAAAGCTATAATATTTTTTACAACATTATACGTAATTCACACGTTATACTAGACCTCTGAACGTTTACCGAATGCTTTACTCACATCCATATATTTGCGACAGAAGATTTAACTTAGTATGTTGTCTTGCATGTGCCTTATGATTTGAATAACTTTAAATTACATCATTTCTCAAAAACAAAATAAAAAAGATCCGTTCAGTGGTGGGAAACAAATCCCCAGTTCTCATTGGTGTAAAGATGCATTTAAAAGTTTAAACTAAACTTGTGTGAGGCTTCAGCCGTCCAAATTAAGTTCCAGGGTTGAATCCTTTTTAGTGCAAAGTTCCTTCTCTAACGGTAATCACTGTCCTGGAAATCACAAAGGGGAAATCTGATGCAAAGATATTCACTCTGGCTGAGTCAGGCTGCTATAGCTTCATATTAACTCCACAAAGCCTTATTGCACAAAAGAAGGACCGCCATCAATTGCAGTACATTGGAAGTGTATCAAAGAACAATTTCTTAAATCAACAAAAGTGACAGCATATATAATACAGCAAAAGCCCTCAAGAGAAGGTTAAACTTAATGTCATATGTTTTTCAGCTTTTATGCTCATAATTACACTTCAATTTCCTGTCATATTTGCAATGTGTCTCTCACACACACACACACACACACACACGGACAACCTCTCTCGATGGAAGCTAATTTCTGCTGGAGAACTTGGAAAATATGCATTACAAAGGGCACGTGAGCAGCAGTTGTCGAGGGGAGCGGAGCGCGTCTCTCATTCACCTCCCCCCCTCCCATCCTGGATGTCCCCAGATGGTCGGAGGAGTCAAACTGGCAACCCTGCAGTCACAAACCCTCGTCGCAAGCCTTCGGGTCACAGCTGCACTCTTTGTTGATTGGCAATTTCTTCCTGGTGGAAACTTGATGCTTCACAACATAAAGTGCACTCCAGATGTTTGAAGTGTCATAACATAACAATGCAGGTGGTAGACTGACAGCGAGGTAGACTCCTCTTCCAGGGAGTATCAGCTGTCAGGTCTTCCACAGGGAAAAACGAGGCATATTTCATTTGGTGTCGCCTGGTCATAAAAATCACAAGGGAAGCTTGCATTTGTACACCCGTCCCGTCCTCCTCATGCAGTTTGAGTCAGCATGTGCCGCGACGACGTAGACCCACATCAATGCGGCCCTGTACTGAATCAACACATCTAATGTGTGACTTCTCCTGTCTTCCTACCAAACATCTCACACTCCTCCGAGAGCTCAGACACAGTACCAGAAGCTGCCTGTCTCTCTCTGCAAAACATTAACTCGCTCACACTATCAATTACTAACTAATGCATCAAATTAAATTGGCAAATTTGCATCTATTGCCATGCGGCAATGCTGTTACAGAACACAAACTACTAATTGACGATCGCTTTATGCCCGCACGTGGCTCACACATGTATTATATATGTATTGGCAATGCTTCAGGCGCTGTTTTCAGGGATGAGTGATGGCTGATGGATAACTTAATGCTCTTGACACAATGATCAAAAACAAATGATTGCGCTGTGTGCAGGTTGAAACTATAATTGGACCACTATTGTACAGTTCTCTCTTTCATCATGGAGGGATCAATAACCGCGCGCAAACATTACGGTTCGGAGCCAACGAGGCCACAGGCGAACGCCGGAGAAACACAGCGGCCCTGAATTCAATAAAAAGTTTGCACTCAGACCACAAATATTACCGTTTTTTTTAGCATATAACGAGCCCTTGAAAGACAGTTAGCCCTTGGTGTGCATTAGGAATTCAATGTTTTGTCTAGACATTTTAACATTTCATGCTTTGGAATAATGTTTTGGGGTATTTGTTTGAGTAAGGCAGGGAGAGAGAGTGAAAAGAGTGGAAGCCACAAATATCACATCAAGGGCTTGACAATGAAACTTTGGAGGAGTCAGAGGACACGAGTAAATATAGTTGACAATCCGCATGATGGGTTGTCAAAGTATGTAGGGTTGTCCTTTTCTTTCATACAACCAGCTTGCTTTAACGCGTTAGCATGATCTCACTGACTCATTTCACCAAAGTGGATTAGAGCAAATCTTTTGTTTTTGACAAAAGGATTTAAACATGATCACAATTAAAAAAACGACAAAACGACCCCGGCATCTCAATAGGGCCGAACGCGCCGGTGTTTTTTGATGAAAACTCAAAACAACCCAGCGCTCTGACTACATCACGGCAGCAGTTCCGTGATTGATAACGTCTGAATTGACCACACAGCAGCTCTCTTTCGTTTTCTTTTTTTTCGAGGCGCAAATTGTTATGGTTCTCTAATAAAATCCTGCTAACACCAAATTGTTGAAGAAAGTAATTTCATTGGTTCAGGTGGAGGAAATTGATATAGTCACACCACATGTGGATTCTATTCGAACAAAGTGAACATGACAAAGCTGAAATTAGAAAAACAGGGAGATTGATGGCAGCGAAAAGAAAGTAAAAAATGCCTCTGGTGGATCTAGTTTTGTCACACAAATACCAAAAGTTGTTTTTATTTAAGCCATACATTCACGTCTTACCATCATTAAATATATTCTGCTAAGGCTGTGCTTTATTTAACATCTGTTTCTAAACCATCAGGGTTCACATTTTTGTTAAAAAACATTTAAATGTCAAAAGAGCTTGTTTTTTTGCGTGAAAAATGTAATGTCGTGGCTCTATTTAGCAAAAGAGAGATTGAGTTGGACTTAAGTAATCTTGTCCTCAAACTGAGGTGAAACGCTGACTATGATTCATGACGTGACAGTTTCCTCATTCCTCAAATGTATTGTTTTATATCGGCTGCGCTTTCACACGATTCAATTATATAGTCGATATTGCAGGGCTGGCTTTCTACTGCAAAATATTCGACAATATGAGAACCTTGTGTGACCCATTTATTTTGATTTGGGAAAACAATTCTATCTCATCCCTAATGTCTGTCGTGGGTAGGGTTCATAAATCACCCCGCTGGCTGCGTGTGAATGTATGATACTGCTGTAAATTCAGCAATATCAAAAGAGAAATTAACATGGATTATGTCACTTATTCATCCGTGATATGTTTGAAATGAAACAGCTGCACAGCCTACTATTCATTTGTCAACCTCCCTTTATGATATTTCCACCACAGAATGAGTCAAAAGCTCAGGCTTTCTTTTACAGAATAAAGTCTTATAATCAGAATAATTCCTCAGAAGATTTTTTCTTTTTTTCCAAAGGGGTTAGCGCAGTGTCATTCACTGTATCTGTTTAATGCAAAACAGCAAAGAATAAGGGCGTAAACTGCAGCGCAGACGATGAATCAAGGCTCTGTGTGTGTGTGTGTGTGTGTGTGTGTGTGTGTGTGTGTGTTAGCGATACGCTGCCTATTGTCTTGCTCTGTTGTTTCCTCCCATGAAAGAGAATTATAAAAAAGACACTGCAAGAGAGAGCGAGAGAGCGAGAGAGAGAGTGAGAGAAAGTGAGTGCAGGGGGAGAAAGTGAGTGTCGAGAGATGTGTGTTTATTGCTTGTGGGAGGTGAATGATGGCGCAGCATAAAAACCCCACCAAACCGAGCAGATGGAGCCTATGTGACAGTAAAACCCCAAACGTCCGCTGAAGGTTTTTTACCAGTGACTTATGAAAGCTATCTGTCAAAACAAAGGCAAGAGTTAGCAGGATGATATGATAATGAAGCAGCATTGCTCCGCTGACAAATTATGCTCAAAAAAGTAAACTGTTTCTCATAAGAGCCCTCGGTGTGCGCGGGGGGAGGAGGGGGGGGGGCGAGATGGGATTATTGGTCCAGGAAGTGACGAGTGAGAGAAGTGGTTAGGTGAAAGTCCACAGGGAAAGTGGAAGAGGCGTAAATCCTGTCTTCTTTTGGGAGGGGGGGGAGGGGGGCGACGGCACCTTCAATAAAAGATCAACTGGCTCAATAAAATATAAATTGATACATAACTTCAGGTGTTAAATCTAAAAAAAAATTGTGAATGACCTGTAACTCCATTTTATACTACTTCTAAATGCACTAATTCGAATTTCACAGAGATAACATTGCATTCATTTTACAGCTTTAGCCCCACGTTTAGTTTGGATAGCGGGTTTTGACATGACAAACATGCTTGTTTGGTAAACATTGTCATATTGAATTGCAGAGGTTCTATTACTTTTTGAGAGGACGTGTTTAGGCCGGAAGAATCCTTTAGTTAAGTAAATTAAACGAGGGAGTTTGACAATAACGTCGATGATTAACAACTCATCTACCTACTGAGTGAGTACTGGCTCACAACAAATTGACAATTGACACAAAAAGCTGTTTCCTGAAATGAATTGTTGTGTTCCTGTAGCCCCTCCGCCTTTAAGACCACTTGCCCTGCATGACCTATCTTGGCGTGTAAGTGCGGTTCCGTTGGATCGCGCTGCAGGCCGGGTGCCGGAGAGCGACACAACAACAAAAAAAGATTGATTGAGCGCAAAGCTCCTTACGAATCAAATCCAAAACAGCAAAGGCACGAGCGGACTCGACACGCTGGAGAGGGGGGTTAAACGCGGAAAGCCCTGGCAACCGAAACCGGAACACAAAGAACAACGCTGGCTGGCTTAAAAAAACCACGGTGGGGCGACTGATAAGCCGACATGGATTGAGTGACTGGTGCGGGCTTGAGTACAGGTTGGAGGGTGATTAACTGAATCCAGGGTTGTGGGGAAAGGAAGGGGCGGGAAACCTAAGTGGTGCGTGAGGGACGGGTGTGTGGTCAGCAAATAAAAGAGGAAGTGACACTACTTTGACGTCTTGTGAGTCGTCGGTGTCGCCGAGGAGCGCCGAAGGTGTTTTTTTTTTTTACAATTGTTGTATTTTCTACTTATGTAAAGGAAGCAAGTACTTCAACTAGTCGTTGAGTAACTGTAAGGGGAAAGTTGAAACTAACAAAAAACTAGGACGCTTTTCAAGTAAAAACAAAGGCAGTTAAAGTCGAGAGACAAAAAGAGGTTGCGGCGTGCAGAGGGGGCATCGTATCTGCGGCCAAAGCCTGTGAAGGTAAGAAAGGGCAAACCTGCAGGAGGCTTTATGACTGAGTTATTGTCAATGTTTACATGCCAGGTGTCAGTGGTGTCACAGATTGCCATCCCAGTGTTCTCAGCAAGGCGTCAGCACAGTGGAGGGACTTCAAAGGAGGAGTAGATCCCTGCTGAAAACGGGGACATAGACGCATGCACGCACGTGCACACACGTGAAACAGCATGGCGATAGCAGGAGGAGCAGGAGGAGTTCAGTTGGTCAGGAACACAGCAAAATCACACAGACGTCGCTCAATTTCTGAGTGTCTTTAAATGTGGTGCTGGGCTTCAGTATCATAAGGATATCAGGATTGACAACTCGATGTGTGTTACTTTAAGGTAAAACCTGTACTTGTTTGTAAGGTGATGTGCACGTGTGCAAGAAAAAATAGTGATGTGGGCTTTTCCAAGGAAGTGTACATTATTTGTTTCCGAGGTTTACCCCAATGGACTGTTGGGATCGCGGGCTCTATTTAATTAGGATGAACTTTTCAAATAATCCATTATTAGCAAGAGCGGATGATAAAGGAAAATAAGAAGAAGTTTTATTACTTTCCTGCCGCATCACAATGCCTCAATGTTTTTTCTTTATATTTACACTATTTTATTTGTTGTTTGCACTGGGAAGCTGCTTTTGTAAATAGGTAAAATAGATAAGAGACAATATTTCATGGAATTGCAACAGTTTTTAATTTATTAATGAATTCAAATGACTTACAATTCTATGTTTTCTTTGTTTGCTATAGGCCAATTCATATTCCAATTGTATGCAATGTTTTATGAATTATGAAGCCGTTAGCTGCCGGTGAAATATTTTCCACATCATAAAGAATATGCTGATATATGCACAGCAGTTGTGACGATAAAGCCGAAGAATTTGATGGAGCAGTAAAGGTTTGATGTTTTAGAGTTTCAAGAGTTTCAAATCTGAAAAGAAAAGATAGAAATAAAGCCCATAAAAAGAAAAACCACATCTCATATGTTATGCAGGCGGAGTGGATGTGCCTTGAGATACGCGTTTTGCTGAGCCACACCGCAGTGTTTGATTTCAAACCACATTTTAGCTGATCATTATATTTTATTAAAAGCATCTCAGTTCATTATGCAAAAATAGCTCTCTCCAACGTTGAGGAGAAAAAGCTTTATATCAAAAGCCTCGCACCAAACTGGGTGAAAGTAGGCCCTTAATGTGTATCACAGTTTACACATTTATGAACCAAACAAATAAATGCTACGACAAGAGCTGATGCAGCTGTCAGACTAAATGTATTATTGCTGTGATATTACCTTGTCAGAGTTCTGCTCTTTCTGTTGGGATATTACACTCTCCTCCTGCGTAGGTGGCACTTCAGCTCACATCTTTCTTCCACTGACGGGTTAGATGGGTGAAGACGGGACACTGAATTCATTTTCTTCTCCTCTAATTATTTCTACTTAAAGATACTAAGTGAAAGAAGATGTGTTGTCCTCTACGGGAATTCAGCCGGTTCCTCCCCAATATTTTCCTGGGAGGCCCGCATGCCGAGGGGGCCCCTGTCGGCCACATATCTTTAATATTTAATCACGATAATACAGGAGCAAATCACATCAGAGGCAATGCATGCTGGATCATATTGTCTGATCCAATAGCATGCTCATGTGTTGCTATCAATTACAACTTTGGCACCCAACTAATTTGTTTGAGGGCCGGATTGGTAATTTGATTTCGGGCTCACTCACTTGATTTCCCTCACCCATTAATTTCATTTGCACTTGCCCATCAGCGGCAGCAGCACATGTTGAGTCACCCAACGTCCCAGAGCTCATCTTAGCCCAGTCTTATTAATACCGCCGGTTGTGGCAAGTGCCGACCTGACACTCACACAGCACGAACCCGCCGCTCTCATACGACGGCACCGCGGCCCGCGACTCCTCTTCAGTGCCTTGGAACCTCTTAACCTGCCCACTCTTCACCCCACCAGCCGGCCCACCCTCGTCCCTCTGCTCAGTAGGAACTCACAGCCTCTCTTTCCTTACACCTAGAGGCAATTTAGAATCCTTTTTTTCTAGTTCAAAACGTGCGTCTCTAGCTAAGAACCTCATTATAGTGATTATTTTTAGTTATTACAAACATTAGATGTGGAATAACCATTGTGGTTTTAAGGATCAGTGAAGGGTTGTAAACGTTCTTATGACTATAATAAAGCGATGACAAGTTAGTGTCATTACTGTAATGAGTCGATTCGAAACATCAAGATTACTGATATTACTGGAAACAACATTTATATTGTGATTTGTATTCCACAAATAAGGATCTGTCTATCCAACTAACCTTTTCTGACCCTGTCACCAGTGTAATCCAATCCAACCTTTATCTTCCAGTAAAGCAAACAAATAAATTATTCAATGACCAAAAGGTACTATTTAAATAACGTTTTAACAAAGATTAGAATTAGGAAATGCCATGGAAATTATTAATGGGATTTAGTGATATTCCCTGATGAAAAGAAAAGTAACAGTTAAAACTCAAAAATCACATTTGTATTGATGAGCCTACTGAAAAGCGTCATGCGAGAGACTTGTGGTATTGAAATTTTAACAAGGATAAATGGCCGAGACACAGTGACGTCCTCCGGGGAGTCATCTTCCTGTTCAACACTGCCGGTACAAATGTGTCTTCTGTCGTAACGCTTAAATGAACCGGCCCTGGATTCAAGTGCTTCTCTATATTTCATACTTAATAACACGCCTTTGAGTGAGCGTAATATATTTTCCGTATGGGCGCTTAGCGTTACGCACTGAATAATAAAAGGAAACACAAACAATTATGAGGTTTAGTTGCGCATGGCTGCCCATGATAATGTCACTTGTCGGTGAGGGGTGTTATGTCTTAGTCAGAAGCTGTGTCACCACGGGCCTTTGGATTCATGTCTAATAACTGTTGCTACATGGCCCTTTTTTTTCTTCTTCTTCTGATGCCATGCAGATGCTTTCCCTTGGCACACATTTGTGAGTCTCCAGGTCCTGTGAGGTAGAAATCTATCGTGAGCACACGTCTAGAAAACGGACGCAGTGGCAAGGAAACATGAGACCTGAAGACGATCAAAAAAGCAGAACTGTCCACAGTTAATTCTTAATATAGGGGGGCTGAATGTTTTTTTTGGAGGGGATATGACCCCCACCTGCCGAGCTATCAAATGCCACCAACCATCCCCCTACTTCCCACCCCTCCTGGTCAATTATCAGGGCCTCTCTCACAAATGAGAATGAACAAAAACACATCTGTGCTGGATAATAAGATGTAGTAATTAATGTCATCACTTCACATCTGAAAGGATACTGACTGGGTTTTGAAATGTGATAAAAGTAATCGCATTTCAAAACTTGAAGTTAGTTTCAGAGCCCTGTAACTCGGTTAGCGTGTGACTACGGAGAGAGCGAGAGGGATGCTCTCGCTCTGTGATTGATGAGCGCACACCAGGCAGGCTATTAAAATAGCTCCCAGTATTCCACAGACAAAGGCAATAAACATATTCAGGGTGCTGAATTCAAAATGACTTATTTAGGGAAAGAAAATACTTTTTTTTTTGCACAAACCCTAACCGTAAACATTAGATTAATGGGGGAATACTGTGTGTACATTTAAATAAGCCACTACAGTAACACAACCTATAGCAAATACACAGATACAAGAGGGTTCCCTTTTGCGCCACGATACGGCTAATGCTATTTTTTACGTTGAGCAAGACAATAACATTTTTATAATATAAAAAAAATCAAGCACTTTGTAGAGACCCTAACTATTAAAGTAATAATTTGAACTAGAAACATTCCTCTTTATTTCTTTGACTTAGATGGGAAGATGCTGCCACTGTCGTGTCTGTCCGATTTGCCTACCTGTACTAATAGCGCGTTAGAGTTTGCTTGACTGACATTGTACAAAAAGTCTAAAAATGCAGTGACTTCATAGTCGTTAATGGCTGCCTAGCAACCTCCCCGTGATTTGCATGGAGTTCTAATTAAACTACACAAACGTGACGTGACGTGTTAATTGGTGACATAATGGTAGGCAGGTTTGGTGTCTTGTGATGGACTAGCTGTTCCCAGCTAAGCTAACCATGGCTTAATAGTGACTGGAAGGATGCAATAAAGCAAAGAGACATATTTCCGAATATCTGTAGCACAGATTTAGCTGTGAATGCAGATATGCACCTATATGCGTGAGTCTGACTAAAAAAGTGTTCAGCAGTGGCAGATGAATTACAGCCGCTTATACAAAAAGAAAATAATATCTTTCTCCAAAGATATTTCTGCAAGTGATTAGTAATATTATAGGCATTGCAAAATGAGGGCGCTGCTGGGTCGGGAGAGAAAGACAAAGAGAAATCTGCATTGTAACAAATGGATAATGAATAAACGTGCCGTTCGTAGTGACGTCTCCGGAGATATCAGAGTACGCACATCTGCAAATTATTCAAATGAGACTTTAACAGCAAAGAGTGTTTTTTTGCTCAAATAAGTCAGAACTCTTCCATAAACATGCGCATTTGATCACTCCACTCACCGCACGCACGCCTACACATACATGGGTGGGAATGTGCATACATGTGCATTGTGTGCCCTGACAGTGGGGTACAGGTAATCCATTATTTAAAACATCTCCTTGGGCTTTAGCGCTCTGACAGAGAACCGCAGACCTGGTTTCTCCTCCGCGCATTCCCCCTCTCTCCCACATCCCCTCCCCACCGCAAAAATATTACCAGAGCTTCCCTGGGGAGAAGCAGCGGGGAAACGTGATCTGGAAGAGAGGGACGAATCCACCACAACAACAGCTGCTTCCAAATCACAACAACCTGGGGATGGGTTGTGGGTTATATTTTATGGGTGGAGAGGGACCACGGATGTTCATTTATTTATCTCCACAGTCAGCATCAAGGGGTGTGTGTAGGTGTGTGTGTGTGTGTGTGTGTGTGTGTGCATGCTTGCATCGACTGCGTTTTTGACAAGATCTGTCATAGCTCACTTTTTAGTTGTACAGGAACAGGCCTAAGGTCACTAGTCACTCTGCAGAGTGCTGAGACCTACAATGCCCCCGACCAGGCGTGCGTGCAAATGATGAATATGTAAAAATAATCAATTTCATGCGTCAAAATGTTATAATGAATGTTGGGAACGTAGAAAATCTTATTGAGTTGGTCTGATGCCATTTACTTTCCTCTTCACCAGCTTTCATAGACGCTGCTTCTCCACGGGTACAATTATGCTGAGAGCAATTTCATATTTCAAGTATGCAAATATCGCTACTGTGAGGCCACAAACAGGTCGTGCACGGAAAATACGTAGGCTGCGGGAAAGTAATCCTTTTGAAAGTGTCGTGCTGGTGCATTGTTTGAAATACCAATTAGCTTGCATGTTGCAATTGAACACACGTGTGTGGAGCGTGCCTACAGGGATGTGAATTGGGCTAAAAAGGCTCTCAGTAGACCCACATGCCTCTGGTGAGGTAAACGGTGGTTCGCGTGTTGGAGTTGAATACAAACACAATCATTAATAGTTGGAGGGCGCCAATCTATGGCACCAACCTTGGACATGTGTTGTTGCCCACTCTCTTTTTGCCGCTACGCGCCGTTATTAATTTCAACTACTTATCATGCTGAATAAATAGCTCGTGTGATATTATCTACCCATTGTGGGCCAAATCACTCGGGGATAAACTAACCAGCCTGGAGGAGGTGATAGAATGGGAAATGCTGCCAATGATCAGCAGCTGTACCAGGACACACCTGATCCCCATCTTTTTTTTTTGGGGGGGGGGGCGTATCACTTAACGCCACCTCGTTTATTAGTACATAGTCAAGATGAAATTTAAAGCTAATTATCTTTTCAACACTTCACATTTAAAGTCACATATCATTACTATACATTGAAATAAGAAGTTTGCTTCTGAACATCATCACAAAGTTTCAACTAAGATTATCTTTACTTTCATTTATCAGGTAATTTGCAACATTTAGCAGCGAGGGAGGTAAATAACGCTCCTACTGTATATCCTCTCACTGAGAATTAAGGTATGCTGTGTGTTCTGGCTGTTGTTGTCAGTTTGGAGCAAAGCCTTTACGAACACTTAGAGTCACTTCAGGTCTGGGATTTCACTGAGCTTCTTCACAGAGAACACCGTCCAGACAGCAGCAACATTTCTGCACAAATGTATCGGGGAAAGAAAATCAATATAGATATATCTTTTAGATGATAGTTACCAAAATACCTGCAAAAAGTCATAGAAAAACAAAATTCGTTGTAATGTGGTTTCCAAACTGGGGGTCATCAACCAGCCTTAAAAAAAAACAAGGGAGACAAAACCGACATGAGCCCTTGACGATACGTGGTGTTCAAACCACCAAAAGGTCAGCCAGAGCGAGAGAGAGATCAGAAAGAGAGAAAAAAGACACAGATTAAATGGTTTTAATAAACATCCTGTTAATGTGGAAATAAAAGCTTTTGCACTGTTCACAGCTTTAAAATAAATTAAAAAAATGACTTAAAACATGTTTAAGTGGAAAAGTTAAATGATATGTAATTATTTTATGAATAAAAACACACTCTGTTTTAGTGAGTTTATATATTATGATGAGATCAATACAAAACAATGAAGGAAAGACCCTATTCTTCTACATAGCATTGCTAAGCCTAGCACCAGTTTGTGGATAACCTCCACATATACATTTCAGAGACCCAACATCTATACATTTGCTGCACCATTTCTTATCAAAAGTATTCCACATTCATGAATAAAATGCAGCCTTTTATTGCACACATAAAGGACTAAGACAATATTTAAATCAGACGTGCGCTGTTGCGCTTCGGCTCCAGTCTCGAATGGCTGCCATACGTTTTGAAAAGCCACAAGATATCACAATGCTTGATGCATGTGAAGCCTTGATCTTTCTTTCTTTTTTTCGCACAAAGAGAAACAAAGCCTGAGGTTTTGCAAAATATGCTGTATATATCTTGCAGTTGCATCAACATTTTCAAGTTAAAACTCCAGTTAGAAAATTGAAACAATTATTTCTTAAAATATATTCTTCAGATGTACTTAATCACGGTGCTTTCCAGGAGCTTATGGTGGGTGGCACTAAACATATTTAGTGCCTTAATCTGTTGTTTTCGTCTTCGTTACACATTTGTTGCAGATTGGGTCTACGAAATAAATCATTTTTCATATAGTCATCAAACGCATCTTCTATTCTGTTTGTTATCCGCAGGCTGGACCCTTTGGCCGGACCTCCTCATCGTTCTACAGATGTACAAGACCTTCGCCATGGATTCCTTATTAAGGCCATTTTTGTTTTCCCCATCCGTGGATTTCATAATGCTCATTTTTAATTGTGAAGTCTCTTGCGTCATCCATGAAGTCCTGTTATGGATTCTTAAAAATGTGGTCAGCATCAGACGGGCTTTCCTGTTTTGGAATCACAACTATTTAACCTCATTCAGGGGCGCTGACTTTGATTCCAACCGACTGCTACAGTGACAGATAATAATATATTATATATATAATTGTTTCCAGCATACGGAGACTGTCGTTTGTTGCTATTCCTGTTGTATTTGAAGATGTTTTCTGGACCAGAGATCTGACAACCGTGGTGCTCGACAACTTTTCACTTGGGGGATTCTCTGCCATTGTCTCCTTCTGATGTCAGCCTTCTCGCTCTTATTACCTTTTTTTTCTTTTTCTCCCCAGTGTTTTTTAGTTGCGCTACGCCATCTGTCTGTCCTGTGCTTGTTAAATCAGTTCGCCCATTCACGCCGTCCTCTGCCTCGACTTCACCCCTGGCACTTTCCATTTAGTTCCAAAACCGCACAAAATGACATGCAAGTCTGAGTCAATCCAACCCGAGTTCTTGGATGTTTGTCAAACAATACTGGAACAACGGCATGATTTGTTGTGTGCACAAATCTCGACAGCCTCTACCCTCTTGGCATTGTTATAGGGGAGGCAGCAAAGGCGGAGACTGATATGGAGAAAATGTCCTATCAATCTACAGGATATTAGCTGCGAGACAGCAGTTCATGCTGCCAATGATGTAACCCTCTGTGCCAGTATGATCAAGTGCCACAATGAATTACTTCACATCAGCCTGCTTTTTATCAGATGATGGCACTCTGGTGCGGGTTGTGTGATTTCAAGCTTAAGATTTTTTTTTGTTGTTGCGGCAGTGTTAGCAGGGTGATTAAAAGTGTGCGTGAGGGGAAGAGGGAGTCAGAAAACAAAGCCGTGTGAGAGACTGTTATCGTACGGGGTTTATGATTTATGCAGAGGATATTGTTTAAAACCTGGAGACCCCAGCCAGTACTCCCCCAACACCAGTCACATCTTATTATATAAACAATGCTCCCATTCATGTGACACCCCTTTGAATCCAGTTGGTTGTGTTTGGCCTTTTTACACTGTGCTACTTATTAGCAAAGGGGTCCATTTTGCTCATATGTAAACACACGTCGTAAATGATTATGATGTTTATTAAAAATAAATTTGCAACAAACTGAAAAAATCGTACATATTTGTTGGTTGCCTCAGGATTAGTGACACTATTTGTTCAGACTTCAAACTACCCCAAACAATAATTTATTGTGGAAATATTGACAACGATTTCCGGCATAATTTTAAGCAGCCTATATTCTACCAAAAGAAAATTGAAATCACCATATTCTTTCTTCATTATAGAAGTAATCGTTTTACTTTTTGTTGCCCATTTCAACATCCCCTCCATGCTTGTATTTGTGAAATAACAGCACTTTTGCTCAGCTGAGTTGGCAATAGATAAGAGGCATGTGAGGGTGGTGGCCACCTTGGCACACCTGTGCAACCCCCCACTTGATGGACTAGTTGGTAACATTGCCAGAGTGAATACCTATTGACATCATCATGCTCAGGAGGAGATTAGAAAGCTGTTTTAAAGGTAAAATGAGAGATTATTGTGCATTTGCATCAGAAAAACAACACATAACCTTTGATTTAGTTATTTTCAGAAGTAATGCTTAATATATAACTACAGAGGGAGGAGAGAGACGCAGGGAGGGCGGTGGGAGTGTTGGAGGGAGTTACTGTAATAATATGGTTGCTCACTACTCTCTGGCTGCCAAATTCCAGGAATAAGTATTTGCGTCAGTGACGCGAACACCAGAGTGCACATCCTCCTTTGTCCCCTTTTGCAATCTGCAATGCAATCCTCCCACAACATTTTACAATAATTCCAATCTATCCATTTGCTGGCTAGAAATGCTGTTTTGCTGTGCCTCATTAACCTTACATTTATCACTAATATCCCATTACAGGCTGATTAATGTGAAATAAAGCTATGTGAACAGATGCTATACTAAATAAATTGACCTGCCATTTCTGATCTGTTTACTTTTAATGTAAGTGAAAGGAGAAGGTGACGAGGGAATATTTGCATCAGAGGCAAGATGCAAGTTGCTGCTGGTGTGTTGTTCAAAATCAATGTTGGAAAATTAAACTAGCAATTATTTTGTGTTATCTACTTCAATGACAAGACCTACATGCAGGTCAGAACGGTAATGAAAAGGTAAATGATTTATAATAAAGTGCTTTGACAACTGTAAAGTATAATGAAATGTTGCTACAACACTGCCATATCACAGTATAAGTACAAATCCAGATGTCCCTGAAACAAATCTTGTTTGTGAGAAGCAGGAGTATAAGTAAGGTGATTTTGACTAAATATATTATTCTACTACGAGTTATTTTTACCCACATATGGAAAAGTGTAGGTTCCTTGCCTATGTACAGTATGTAGGCGCTAAATAAAAAAACAAGACTCCTGAACTAATGATGATAACTACCATCACCGTCAATAATGCAGCATGATTTAATTTTTAAAATATTACAAATTTGATATGTAAAATGCAGTGACATGTTTATGCTTTGAAACAGATTAACTACACTGATACTTTCCCGTAATTTGTGAACAGGTGCATGGATAAAAAGCAAAGTTAGACATTCAAGCCTTTACGGACCGGAAAATAGAAAAACATATTTTTATATGGTCTGGAAAATAAATTAGTCAAGATAAGGTACTTCTCACAGAATCCAGTTCATGGCTAAATTTCACAGAGATTTAGGGTTTTATTAGTGATAACCTTCCATGAATCTACTCCGCACACTGATCCAATCAGAAACATTGGCTGCAGTTGATTGATGATTGAAAAATAATCAAAGCATACATCAAATCTTAAAATTTGTTTTCTGCTTGCTGCGGTTTCATCTGCACCAACACCATGTTTACTGACCTGGCAACATGTCATGTTGTTTCAAGTCCTCAGTCCTAAGAATACTCGCTCAACAGAAAAGGTCAGAAAAGCATGCTCATAGAGAGATGTCGACAGCTTTTAGCCCGTGGCTTTGGTTAAATCAAAGCCACATGCAGTTGCAGTCAAAAAACACTTCTGATTAACTCAAGCAACAGTGAGCACTGGCTCTGAGTAAGACCTGTAGGATTTGTAGCGTTGAGGGCATTGACTAAGAAAACGCAACATTTCCTCCAGAGGTATGAGGTGTGCAATACATATATATGTGTGTGTGTGTGTGTGTGTACACGATGTCCTTGTGGCAAGTCCATGCCCTGGGCTGTTTTTCACTGACATTGTCAGGAACATGTGGCATGAAGCAATACACCTGCGAGTCATGGTGTGAAGTCACTGGCGCCGCACACTTCGCAGTTCTTGGGCCCGTCCGCGGTTAACCATATTCCTAATCTTGCACGGAACAGCCTCAAAACAAACAGGAACCTCCAATAATTTCCTTGATGCTTACTTTTTTTTTCCAAATATCAATGCAATATCAACCCGACTAGACTTGTGTACTATTGTAACCATGGCAACAAACGCATCTGGCTCGGTTGTATGCTTTGCAGTGGAGCGCTGTGGCGTGTGTGAGCAGCGGATGAGAGACGGCCCAAACAGCTCCAAATTGCTGATGAGCTTATTTTTAGTCGAGGGGCTGCCCCGGTGTCGGGTTTACATGTGGGACTGGCAGAAAATGTAGAGCAGATTTCCCACTTAATACTTAGTACAGCGAGCCTTCCTGCTCCGTAATTAACCAATTAACAAGCAACATGCCCCACCAACACCGTCCCTGATTCAGTTTGCAATCAGGAATGCTCGTCTGCAAAGTTTTAATTGTGCCCGAGGCAATAACTTACTGTTTGTAATCACATTCTCTCTCTCCCCATATTGCACCATGGTGCGTTTGGGAGGAAGAAAACCTACTGGCGCAAGCTAATTCGGCAAGCCTCCATGCTGGAGGTGAGCGCAGTGCACATTACCAGCAGTGCTTAGGGTTTTTGCTGAACAACAGAATGAGAGTTAATATGCTTCCCGACTTATTAACACGCTGTGCATTTATAGCCTCCGATGAGAGACGAGAGGCAAGCAGGGGAGCTTTCATTCAACATGTCTCCCCCCCCGACGGAAGGACGTGTCCAGACCACAGCTCGTGGACACATGCAAAGGCCAAAAGCCCTAAGTCCATATTTAAAATATGCATGTTAGATCAATACTTGCTTTGGCGCACAGTGAAGAGGAGGCGGCAGATCAATTATTTTGCTGGGGAAGCAGCACGGGTTGCTGGCATGACGGAGGCAAACCGTTTGCCAGAGCCAATCATCGCTCAGGACGGAGACACGGTGCGCCGACTAGATGAATCATTAAGCCGTCATGTGTCTGTTTGACATCGTGACTGTCGGCTGGCAAATTATAGGTGACTTAATGTTCCTTTTTTCTTTGCTCTCTGGTCCACCGCCAGACTATAGGCTGAGCTAAAAGGCAGAAATACGCTCTGTCGGATAGTAGGTGCCACTAATTGTTCGGCTCAAAGCACTATATTTTCTTTAGGAGACCACCACGCACTTTTATAAATACATGGTTGATGCTATTGGCTATAGACATCAAGCAATTACAAGCATCATGCATTCTAATATGATAGACAGAGGAGAGCCTGGGATTAGCTTTGCACTACACACAAACACGCACACACACACACACACACACACACACACACACCCTAACTGCAAAACACAAACAATCTGGGGCAACTATTCCAAATGCAATTGTTGTGAACATGAAGCCAGCTAGTTTCAGGCATTGGGGTGAGTTTGGCCCACACATACCAATTAGGCCCGTTTCCAAAGCAATACTGCACAATGCTGCCCGGAGGACTGCAGCAGAACAAGACTTTGATTTCCCTCAATGTGATAGTAATTTCACATTCCTCTAAAAAGCAACATGGCTACTGAGGCTTGAGTCTCGAGATGAGCAACGAAGAGCAATTGCCAACAATATGCCGGTTTGGTCATTTGCATGCTATTTCTCGAACCAATGCGCAGATCTGCATCAACAAAGTTCGCCGTGGAGGTATTTGAAGACCGATCACGAACACAGCGGCCTCTGCTATACATCCGCGCCCCCGCTGAGGCCTCTTTTATTTGACCCGTCGGTGTCCCTGGGTACCTTCGTTAACCGCTTGCATTTGATCAGTTACCGCCGCTCGCTTACCCCCCCACACACGTCTACGGGTAATCCTTGCTCCTGGGATCAAAAATCAAGGCCATGACTGAGAATGCAGCCTGTGGTCTTCACGCGGACTAAACACCGTTGAGCCCGAGTCCCACTACAGCGCTTCAGACAGATTGAGGAATAGAGGGAGGAGGCATAATGAGAGCCAGGAGTATTCCTACACTCTATTTATAGGGAGTGCAGGATTGTTTTCCTGCGTTTTTACTTGTTTTGACGGGCGGTGAACTGCTAATGAGAGGAGCAATCTTTGCCTTGGCATGTTGTTGTATCACCTTCTGGTATGTTGGAAATTACTCGGGGGGGGGAGCCTGAGAGCTTTTTTTCATGACACATCTTTAAACTCAACGCGTCCTCCCCGTTCGATTTCACCCTCGCTTGCTTCCTGTCGTGAAGTAAAATCATATTTTTTTTTTGGTGTCGTTGGGGTTGCGGCAGCAGCAGCAGCAGCAAGACAGTCTATTCAGTCGAGTGATTCCGATTGCGGATTTCTCTGCGAGACGTGTGGGACAGCCTATTGTTGGAATAAATCTTATAGCCCTCTCATTTGAATCACCGGGAACGCTTGATGATTTGTCACAGGGGAGGAGGTAAACCAAAGTACCCCAAAGAGAGCAGGAGGTGTTACGGCGTGGAGGCGGCCATATTAGCCGAGATATTCTTCAGGATTATGTGGCCCTTCAACCCGGGCCAGGAATTTGTCAGCCGGAAGTGCGGATATGGCTCTATCAATAATCCATGGCATTGTGTATTTCCCAACTGATGCCATTATACGTCTGGGGAAGACAACACTCACCAACTCCATCATCTTATCTGAAGGGACCAGGATCTCATAAAGCGCTCTCAACATAGACATCTCATATAACGGGTAATAACTCCAGCCAGTTAATACAGGGGAATTATCAGGGAGAGACGCGACAAACCCAGCACAAATCCGGGCCTGCCAGCACAGTGTTATAGTTGTGGAGCAGAGAGGAAGAGAGAGGGAGAGCAAGGGAATGTGACAGAGGAGGGGGAGGGAACAGAAAAAAAGGAGGTGGGTAATGGAGAGTTTGTGTGGGATAAGAGGAGGAGGGAGAAATAGGAATAATAGGAAGAGAAATGAGTAGGGGTAAGGAGAAGTTAGAGGGGCAGTGAGTTAAAAACGAGCAACGTGAGGCCAGAAAGTAGTTATCTCTTTCTGAACTTTACTTTGTGGAAACATCAAAAAAGAGTTTTAAGTCTAAATTGGTGGAAGACGCTGTAATGAAGAGTTTAAACGATGTCCATGTTTAATCCATGTTGAAACCCAATGCCATTATTTCCATTACATTATCGCTTAGAGGTGACTGTACTTCTCTTCTTAATAATAAACAGTGAGTTTTGATGCAGACATTTAGATACATAAACTGACTCAAATCCATATTTTTCTTGCTGAAGCTGTGGTCGGGTCCTTTTCATGATGTAGTGACTTTGACCCTATCAAATTACTCTTATTTTAACTCACTATGAAAGTTGCCATATCGTCGTTTTAAACACGCCTCAGGGTTTTACTGTGTTGTTTTCTTGGGTTTTGCTATATTTGCACTGTACAGCACATTGGTCAGCTGTTGCATTTAAATGCTTCAGACATTCATGTGTTTAATAATTCAATAATTTGTTATCACTGTTTAATCTTTAGTGAGGAGTACATTTTGGACACACCATCACCCTAAAACATCATATGCACAAGACAATAACAATAATGTTTTGCATGTAGAAGCCCACAATGCACTGCTCAATTATTTAACTGCTTGGACACCCTCGTCCTCTGTGTTCTGTGTCACTGCCCATTAAATCTTAAACCATCTTGGCATCTGGCTGCAACCCTTTATCAGGCCTTTTAGTCTTAAATATGGGTGGGTGCCAGCCACCAGCGCCATTAGGGCCGGGATGGAGGAAATAATATATTAATGCCTCCCACCAAGCGAAGATATTCAGTGTTTGCATTTCAGGGGACAATAAAGAGGGCCATCTGTTCCTGTCATTGCCGCTTTATTGTTTCCCTCGGTGGGACACTCACGTTGGAGCAAAATGTTCTGTGCTCTAGAAGCCCGAACGTACGCAAACAGTCAAACTGCGTAGACAAGATCCACTGCACATAAACGCTTATCGCTTTCCGTCCTCACCGCTAAGTCTTGTACATCTTTAAGACACGGCTCAAAAGGGCTTTTGCATTTTGGATCTTTGGTAGAAGATGCTGAGGGGGCATGGTTTTGATTAAATTCTGTCCTTGTCCCTCATGTTGGCCGCTGTGGTTGCATGGAAAACATTGCCAAACGTTTTTTCTTTCATTCCGGTAACAGGATCATGAGAGGAGAAAGGGGTGGGACAAAGCACCCACTTTTAGTCTCCGGGCTTAAAAGAAAGAACAAAGTCTGTTTTTTGGCTCGGGGAATGAAAGGCTCCCAGCATATCTGTCGAGTTACATAGCAGAAAATGAGATCATATAGCTCTATAGTTAATGTCTATAGAGTGAATGTGTAGTTACAGCAAACAGTCGGCCAGCAGACACTCCAGGAAGTTACTGCTCCACGCCCAATAAAATACTCTGGCACATACCTCCACGTAGAAAAGTCAATTGTAGTTTGGACTGAGACATTTGTAGTTATAAATTACAAACTAACTGGACATGAAAGTGAATAAGAATATTTACCAATTCTTAACTCTTTGGGTGTTTGGCTGTATCTACTGAAAGAGCAAAGTGCATGTGATTTGTCAGTGAAAACAGATGCAGACTTACAGCACAACAGCATAGTCTATTATTTATGTGTAAAAAAGGAGAAATAAGTGGTAACACATAACTCATAAATATTTAAGAATATTCATGATTTATTTGTACTAGATATAGAAGCAAATTGATTAAATGTTCTAAGATACTTTAAGAGGATTTCATGACACTTTCATATATTGCAAATAATAATGTATAACTGCGCTGGATATTTAAAATCCCACAGACACAAGCAATGTGTTCTCACCAGTGATCTGCCCGAATGCAAGATTTGCAGGTGCTTTTCCATCACAGTCAGCAAGGTTAAACTCCAGAGAAATTAAACAAATTGGTCCTCCAATGCAGAATAAAACAAATGGGAGAACTTTAGTGCACATTTGAAACCCTCTTGGGTTCTAATTATGTAAAACTATAGACATCACAAGGCACTGAATTCTTTAATGAGCACTTGAGAGAACAAAGGGAATTTAAGTGCATGTTAATAAGAAAGGCGAGACAACAGGAGGAGGCAAAATGCCACAGTAAGAATCACTACAAATTAAACGGGGGCATTCGTTGTCTCACCACCAACGAGCAGCCTCCGACAGTTACAATCAGTACCGCCAAATATGTGAGAGGAATCTATTTCTCACCTTGGTTTGTGGCCGTGAGAATGAGCGGGCCGTTTATGGGCTAATAGGTCAATTTAGATGAATTCAGCGTCGGGGAATTATTGTTGTGCTGAGTTAGAGTGAAGATGTGTTAACCCACCCCCCCTCCTGATCATGGGGTTTCTGGTGGCTTGCACAGTGCCAAGTACAAATAACCGCTTGCATTGACTCAATAACTAACAACGGGATGTGTTAGCGAAGCTTGGTTCCACTGGCCAATTAGCATTGACAAAGACTCCCGTGTGTATAAAGCTACATTGGGATCCAAAATGGATCCCAATGTAGGGGTGATGGGGGGGTCGTCTAATCTCTACCGTTCCACTGAATAATGTTTTTTTTTAACCCATACCCATATGTCGGCCTTCTGGATCAATTATATGTCCATTAATATTGTTGGAATATTGTTTTGCATGAAAGAGAGATTTGAAGGAGATTTACCCTCTATTGGACTAGCAATGCACTTACTAATTAGGAAATATATGCACAGATGTTCAGATAAATTACCCTCAAAATTGTCATTCTAGCAACGTGGCCTCATTAAATGACAGTGTGCGAGATCAGTAAATGTCCTGTACGCTGCTAGCTGGCAGCTTTCTATATTTCTATTTGGGTTTAAGTCAATGAACAACTTGTGTTTCCAGATTCCTCAGTATATCCGTGGAACTTTTGTGTTCCTGAAGAAGATATCAATTTGTAAATTAAAACATTGGTACCATGACAATACACACTTGTTTTAAACGTGTACATCCTCGACCTAACACTCCTCACTAGATCTACAAACAACTACTGGCAAAGTCTTCTCCCAGCTGCAGGGCGGGGGGTGGGGGGTAGCTAGCCCCATGTAACGGAATTATTGTGCTTTGGCCTGAATATTTTTAAATTACCATACAACATTTATTAGAACACAACAGATGAACATATATAGGGCTCTGAAAACAATGCAGCATTTTTCAAATCAAAATCCCGTTTATACATTTAGCCTGCTGTTGCATGTGTTTGAGTAAGTAGGCCTCATGTATTGATTCGGGATTCATTAAATAACTGTATTAATAAATTAATTTAAGTATTATTTCAGTATTATCTGTTTTTAATGGGTTTCAAAAGGAAAAGAAAACTTGCTGCAGCAGGTTGATATTAGGTGGTGGTTAGCATGACAATTCTATTCTTTGTATTATAGCTAACATTTTTGTCCGTTGAGTGGTGCCTTATATTAAAATAAGAACCATTACTTACCGTTTACATGTCCGCTCAAGCAAAGTAGCGCATTCTCCAACTGACAAGTAACGTTCTTACTGTAAATGCACCGTTAGTTCATAATTGGCTCGAACCAGAGACTGCAGAAATCAAGAAAAATTAGTTATTTTCCCATTAACGTGAATATCCACAGCCATATGTTGTGGAAGCTCACAGTCACTCAAGGCGCACCTGCAGTGTGAGACCAATGAATGCACTTACATTCTCATTTCACACATATTTGCATATGTATGAACCTCTCCAGTGCTTTGGGTAACTGGAGCGAAGGCAGCCGTACAATATCAAAGTATTCCGAGGCATGAGCCAAACGTGTGCTCTCTGCTGCTGCAGATCGGTCAAAGTCAGAGTCTTTGTTTGGCCTCTATAGCGGCAGATCAGTACTTTACCTTTCACAAGCTTGAGCAAAACTATGGCACTGACAGAACAAGGTTACCACCTAAAGATGCTGAATCGTGCTAACTCAAAGCAACCCTCAAAAGACAAAATCAAAACAGTTTGTCTCGTTTCATGTGACAAATGGAGTATAAATGCCTGTCTGTTGTGTTTAGGTCTTGTGAATTATCAATATGTTTACTCCTCCGTAGCTGAATATGGAAAACTGTGGCACGGTTTACTCAGATCTTATTTTGTTTACTCTCACAAACCTCAAAGACACACTTTTCACTGTGAAGCTGCCTGGCCTTCACTCAATAATGAATTACACGACTTCAAAATGGTGTTAGCCCTTTTACCTCTCCCCCAACAGTCAAATTAAACCTAGACAGAGGAAAAAAAAGAGTATTTCATCCTATTATATTCAAATTTCACAGCAACATCTTTTGATTTCCATAGTCCAAAGCAAGGAAAGCCCCACGGCAGTGACGGACTGTCATCCCTCCCCACGGGGCAGCCGCTGCCCTCTTCAGCTCCCTAATGATGTGCCTGGCTTTTGAACGAAGAAAGCTGTTCCGTGGCTTTTCCGTGGTTAGACGGACAGACAGACAGACAGACAGACAGAGAGAAACAGAAGCATTGGCGGACAGAGGTGGGATGGTGTGTAGGTCTGGCTCCTGGCAGATGAAAGCTGTCCCTTTCAGAATATCTAGCAGAAGGGCTGCGGACTTAAAATCTTTATTCGACACACGCGGTGTTAAAAACCATGACTCGCTGTGGCAATGTGGCACACATGTACATTCCCCCCCCAACAAAGAAATGACTCAGCGCTGTTGCTCTCGTTGAACTGAAAACAAATATGACAAAAGGACAAAAAAAGACTCCCGAAGCAATCCACAATCTTTCAGTTCCAGCAGCCTGGTTTCCCTGTGTGCTCCCCACCAGTAATTGGAGACATGTTCAATGAAATACATATTGCATAAAATGACAGGCAGCTGTTGTTTTCCCAGTGTCACACTGTAAATACGAACATTCTCAATCTGGACTTGGCATAATCACTGTTTATCCATTATGTCCTCTTCCTCTCCTGCTGAATAGCCCTCAATCATTCAGTAATTGATGCTGTGGCATTTCACGCTCCAACCCCCTCCCCCCGTCTTGATTCCCCTCCTTTACTGAAATATCTTAAAGGCTTCTTATTCCACAATTCGAGGTTTAGTTTTATTTAACCCCTCCTGGAAGACAATTTGTTCTGTTTGGATGTAATTTGCTGGATTAAATACCCGAGGGAAAGTTTCTAGCTGAACACGAACCCCCCACTTAGCAGAGAAGTAAAGAACAGCATCACGAAGGACTCACTCACTCACTCACATCACTCCTCGTGATGCCCACGAGTGGCCACAAGGACTCATCCATTCTTTCTTTGAACTATTTGAGAAAAAAATGCTCACCTGGGACAGCCCATGACGGAGGAGGAGGTTAGAGTTCTAATTTTAAAGAACGTGTGGATCTAACAGGCACTTTTTGCCGCCCACACTGCCGAACATGGATCAACCGCTTCTTTCATTCCCCTCTTCCCGCCGCTAACGGAACTATTTTACTCCAGTAAAGAATCTAAGGAGTTCAACACAATAACAGGTGGATCTTTTGATGTGGGACATGATTTAAGGTTCACTAGTGGTGTGTTATCGACCCTTCATCCCCCCCTGTTCCTGAGCACACACAAGGGCTGGAAGCACCTTGAGATAACCTGGGTTTCCCATTTCATAGATGGATGAAAGCGTTGGAAAAGAATGCCAGGAATGTTCTACCGGAGTAGACCTTTGATTGTTTCTGCATGCCTGTGCACATTCCCTGTAAATCAATGGGTTTCAACCGCCGCGCGCTGCAAGACGTTTCGCCATTTCAGGCCATGGAAGCTCAGTCTGAAAGTCAGGATAGGTGGAACCACTTGCCTTAAGACCTCTTTGAAGTAAACCTAAAAAACGTGCATGTGCAGTGATGGGAAAGGGGGGGTGGTATCGCCTGGTGGACCTGTGGGAGATGGAAAATGGGGAGGTGGAGGGTGGAAGAGAAATTCAGGGAGGGGTTGGGTCGGGAGACCCAGACGCAGAAAGTCTTTTGGGATGTGAATGCACTTGGGGAATAGAAAATGCACCTTTGCATTTAAAAACACTCCAAAACTTTGCAAAATAAAAAGAGGCGGGAGCAGGAAGACGGGACATAAAAGAATATTCACAACGCGAAGGGGAAGAGAAAAAAGAAGCAGGCCGTTTTCTCCTTCTTCTTCCTCGCCTCTCTGCCAGGGAAGAGTCTCTCCCCGTTGATCACGATTTGCCGACTGAAGACGCATAAGGCAGTTGTTGACAGAGGCAGAGGAGTTTGTGATGGTAGTCACAGTTATTCCATGGAGATAGACGAGGGAGGGGCGCTGAGTGGGGGAGACGGCTCCTCTCGCTCTTGTTTTCTTGCTGACTCTCTTAACTGTGTTTACTCTTTCAACGCTCGATATCCAAAAGATATGCACGGCTGGTAAAACTTTCCCGTCAGCTGAAATTCAACAACAGAACAGTATTTAGTTAGACAATGCCTTAATATGAAGCCCAGAAAACATGTAATTAGTCACTGAATAAACGGTTCACTGCTACAATGAGTAACTGCTTTAGCATTGTCACCTGTACCACTATGACACACACTATGAGATCAGCATTTCCTCCTGTTTCCTCCTCCCTTATTTTTTATTGTAGGGTCAGCCCATCAAAATGAGGCAAGATTGAAATTGTCCTGCTCTTTCAAGAGCTAACTTGTCAGGTCTCTTCATTTCAGAGAGAAATAGAACAGAATAAAATGGCACATCAATTATCCAGCTCCTATATGAAGATCTACAACACCATTAGCCTGTCTAATGGCGTTGTGAGATGAACAAGATGGAACAGCTTGTGAAAAGAAAAATCAAGATTTTAAAGACTAACAGATGGTGGAAAAAGCCACTTTTAACAAATGACACGGAGACTTACATTTCCATCCCAATAATCGGAGTCCTATTTAAGGTGAACGCTAAGAGATCTTATTGTACAATGGCTTATGCTCCCTCGGGGGGGGAAGGCGGGCGCGGCGAGGCTCTGGTGACAATGCAGGAGTGGCTGCGATCACGCCCGTGCTTCATCTGAAGCGTCTGAGCCGTGATCGCAGGGAAACTTCAAGTAAAAAAACGTAGGAGCAGAGAGGGTGGATGAGAGATAAGGGGGAAAAAAACAACCGATTTCCATCAAAACAGATTGTCAAACCAGATGGGGACTATTCAACAACTGGGGCGGAGAGGACGGGGAGGGACTGTGATTGGCCAAATCACAACACAAACCAGACATGAGCATCAGAACAAAATTGTTCTCCTAAGTGCTGCTGTCATGTGATTCTGAATGGTTGGTTTGAAATGATTTTGAATTAAGTTTTTTTTTTTTTAAACTGAATATTAAAGTATGCAGAATGATGCAATTTGGTATTGAGCACTACTTTACTTGACCTTGTAGAGAGTCGCTTTGTGTGGAAGATTCCGCTCTTGAGTTGCAATCTTAGGGTCAGTCGTCATGGCTGCGTTTCATTTCCTGGACAGAGAAAGTGACTCTGTCCTTTCCTTGTGATGTCAGTGCCTTGCCAACGGTGAACTTGGGGGATATTTCCATTAAATCCTCCTCCGTCTGAGCCCACCAGTGCCCCTGCAATGTTTCTGCATGCTCCGACCATTATCATGGGGCCTCTGGCAACACCTGAGCGAAGCTCATCGGCATGCAAGCATTGATCCTCCACCAGGTTCTCCCCAAAGTGGATTGGCTGTAACGCATCCTTTAAATACGATATCTGAGCCAAAGCACGCTCAAGCCTCCAAAGAGAGGCTCTTACTGTCAGCCGTGGAGCACACGGAGTAAACACACAAGCTCATTTGCGGGCCAAGGGAGGAACTCTGAAGATGTTACGCGATAATGCTGTTCAAACAACAATTAATTCATTTAGAATATGTCGCATAATGAATAGAGATACTCTGACGGAGGGTCACCGCTCAGGTTTGAACCCTAGAAATGTATAAATTAAAGGAATATTTTTGACACTTGTGAAAGCCACTTATTCAGAGTTAGATGAGAAGGTTGACACTGCTCATATCTCTACGCTAAGTAGGGGTCTGAAATAGGTTTCCAGGTAGCTTAGCATCACAATTGAAATGGGAAGGAGGAGTTGTTACTCTGGCCTTGTCAAGAAGGCAAAACAGTTCAGCAATTCAGCTCTAATGCTCAGAAAAATGTTATATCTATATCTATCCTTAATATACTACCTGGTATTTCTGTCGGTTGCCTAGCAACCCGCCTCCAGTCACGAACTACTCTGGCACATGACCCCCTGTATTGTCTTTACGCACTGCTAAGCTAGTCAGCTGTAATTGCGTCCCAGTACTGTTTGGTGTGCACGCGTTGTCCCACTCGTGAAGATGTTGTCTTCATTCGCTTGTTTGATATTGACATGCTTTGTCTGGGCAACCGTAAAATGAATGACCCTCTTCCCACCTCATATTCCCTCTTGGAGCTTCTCGTGTCCGCTGGAGCAAAATGAGGGTGATCACTGAGATGAATTCCCAACTTCGCTGTGGTGGACGTCCAGGGAGGCCAACCAGAACACGCTCCAAAACAAGTTCTTGCTCTTTTGCCCTTAAACGTGTCCGTAGGATTCCCCAAGGTCCTTCGTGATGCCCGAGGCCGTTCAGATGAATAGGTGTTCAATTCAATACCAAACTCTCCAGCCGTATGTTTATGATGAGGTGAGCTTGACGTGCTAAAGCTTTTATTTCCGTTACCGCGGAGACATTGATCTGACCTCCAGTAACCTGCAATTTGTCCATATTGGCATTATCAAAAGGTGTACAAGCAGAGAATGACATAAATTCTGCCCAATAAAAAGGTTTGACACTGACCCTCTTGAAATGTATTTTTCCCTATAAAACATTTAATTGAGAATTACACAGGTTCCTTGAATCTTTCCTATTCTACTCTGCCTCTTGCAATACCTCTGAGTGTACCGCGAAGCCGGAGTTAAAAATATGTCAATAAAAGGGTCCCTACATGACAAATGCACACTTATATTCCAATGAGCTCGAGGAAACGACAGTTATCGGCCAGTTGCTACGTCTGTAAAGTCATGTTGTAAATGTTACGTAACCTGTCCTATTGTCTAATTTTCCATATGCATCCTTGTCCACGTGTGCTGTCTGTTCAGAACATGAAATAATTGGATGATTGATGAAGCATTCAGCTGACATCATGAGAATGACAACTTTACAGTCCGGACTTTACCTTCAACACTGTATCTACACAAGTGATGTTGCTATTAGTTCTAATGAAGAGAATATCATCCTACCTCCTTTTGAGAGAACAGTTTTGTGGATGTAGCATAATAACAACATTTTTTACTTATCTTACTTATTTTCAGCCCAACTATGTTCTTTATCCTAATCTCCTATGGTTCTATTGCACAAAGCAATTGAACCTAAAAAACCTTTAGGATTTCACGTAGAATCTTCTCACCGGCCATCTTGTTTACTCATGTCGGTCATATGAAGTCATCAGTGTTATAATTGGGACTTTTTTAATATCAATATTAAAAGTTGCTCACAGTCTCTTTAACGGTGATTGCAAAGTGCACAGCACTGAAGCACTGCTTACATAACGAATAGAAAATGCACAAAAACCCATGATTTAATAAATGTGAATGTTTCCCAAATCCAACATAGGTATGGATTCTGAACGGTGTCGAAGAAGACAGAAAGGTGATTTCCTTTTTTAGCTTTTGCGCTCTTAGAGTTCCCCGTTTTCTTTATTATATTGTGGAAGAATAAACAGAGGACTTCCCTACAAGTAAAAGTCCAATACTGCATGTAACTATTTATTTTATAGGACTAACCACGTACCTTGTGTTGTAATGTATATGGATGACTTTTGCTATAGTGTACAATCTTGACATATGTACAAAGAGATCCAGATAGTTACAGAGTTTTTGTGTTTAGTTTGTCTTTCGCAAAACACATTTTGAAAAAACACACTTAGTTTATCACCTGATTTTCGGTCTCGCTGGTCCGATCCGCCACAATCTGTGTATGAAATACTGCAGCTATTGAGTTTTTATCGGTTTCCATCAGCAATTTAACATATTGGTTTCATGCCTGTGGATGGTGATAGTCTACTTTCAATTGCTCTGGCAAGAAATGTAACCTTATTAAACCCAGTGCTAACTCCTTTCCAAATGATCTATAAAATGACCAAAACCAGAATTCACATCTACACCTATAAATAAATAGTATGCTGCTGCTGCTGTCATTTTTGTGTGTGTGTGTGTGTGTCTCTGTATGTGTCCTTGATTCAAAAAGGATCAACAACTCACAGTGTGGGTTTTTGTCATCCTCCCCAGCTATAGTAGTGCTGAGGCACAGTTTTTCCCTTTCTAATGAAAGTAGTTAAAGTGGTTATAGATGCTGGGTCCGGGATGCTTTCTCTCAGGCCTGCTGTGCCTGAATCTAATGTGTGGACCGATGATGTATTGGAACCATCACATCAAGGAGTTGTTCATATGAGCCTCGCTCCGAGTTGCTTGCTGTCTGTGTATAGTGGGGGGGACGAGGTAGTATTTTCTTTGGGGAATTGCGTGTTTCAGCAGTATGGATATTGCAGGCTGTGGCAGAAGGAATAAACAGACTTTCTCTGTCTTTCTACCGCTCTTTCTTCAGGGATTGGACTGTTCACAGAGGCAGTTCCGTGACTGATGTTTGTCTGTGTTATGCGTCTATTTATTTGTTTCGCAAACCCAATGCATTATTAACAAGACACTATTATCCTCTCAGCGTATTCTCCGTTTGCATCATTGTCTTTCTACTCAAGTGCAAATGAGCTGGGTCGCTGCACTGCCTCAACTGTAATACCAAAGTTTATGGTGAAATTTGACTCAAAGGACACATGACATCGTCCTGTCTTTCTGATGTAGTCTCGTGTTTCAGTGAGTGGAAGAATTCAACGTGATAAAAGTCTTTCTCATTGCAGGAGAAGAGGGCACAGGTGGTTTTATGTCGTATGGAGGTTATGCCTCCACGATTTGCCGACTAAATACCACTGTTCCTATGGCCCGTGAAATTAGCAGGGATCGTTTGGAAGGAAGCATATCGAGAAAAAAAAGGTTTGGAAGATGACATAAAGAGGTCTGGACCGTTATAAATGGTGATAAATTCTGCCATTCAGTGCGTATTTCCTTTTGACTCCAAGCCACATTAGATATTAGATTGAGCGGACCCGTAAGCCTCATCTCAGGAGGAAGTGCCTGTAGGTTTGCCCGGGAGAAACTTGAATAAAAATATTGCTGTGAAAGGTTTATTCACCCACACAATCACACCAATAGGAATTTCAGCCATAACAGGGACAAGGACCGGCAGAAAGCGAGTCGGTTGCAAAGGACACCTTTTTTCTGGAGATTTTTTTCCCCCTCATGCATACCAATGTATTTAGCTCATCTATAATCAAAGGAAAGGTTGAAAATCTTGTTAGGCTCTCTCTCCTTTGGCAGGACGTGTCCTGAGATTGATACAGCGCACGTATACACACTGGAAAGAAGAAAGAAGCATGAAATTGAGGAAATATCCAAACAAATATTGCACAGAACTTGGCTTCATTAGTTTAATTGTGAGTTTTAGAGATAATAACTTGATAAATGTCTCTTCTCATTAGATAGCTTTTTGTGGCTTGGAAACGGAGCAAATAAAGCAAAGCTCCTCTGCTTTTGAACTGCAGGTTGGGATTCAAGACGGATTTGTTAAAAGGTCCCAGAGTGTGCCGGCAGTATCAACATGTTTTCTTGACTGTGGGTATCTGAGTGGAAGAGTAAATGTTTGGTCTGCAGGAGAATGCATCTCACTTCTGTAGAAAATAAATGCATAAAGTTGGGGTAAAGTTTGTCCTCAGTGTACTAGATCATCACTGGAGCCACTGAGGAGGGAGCTCTTCGAACAGGGGATGCAACATTAACAAAAGGGGTGTTGAAGTGCAGACTCTGAAACTACACGTTATGTTTTAAGAAATCACATGTGGAAGAATAAGAATACAAATGCCGTGAAGCTGAGTTGACAATTTGCAGAGAAACTAAGTTAAAAGGTTCATTGCGTCAGGGTGGATGAAGAGGTGTTCTCACCTTTGCTTGTTCCAAAAATGATAAATAACTACTTGAAATAGAAATGATAGAAACCAAATCTTGCCTTGGATGAATGCTAAAAAAGGACTTTGTTGTCGACTAGAATTATAAATAATTTGTAATGATCTTTTAAGGGGAGAAGGAGGGTAACATTTGCGAAAAGGATAAACACATTTCTGTTGAGGTGTCGAACTACAGAGAGAAAATGACAAGCAATCCGCCAAATATCATCTATGTTCAAATGGAATAAAAACACCCACTGAAAATATGCAAAGGCAATGTGATTAAATGTTTGGAGACCAAAAGACGCGTTGAAATGAATGTCAAAGCCGTCCTGATCTCCAGATGACATCTTTCAAATCAACGGCAATAACAAATTCTTGCTGCTAAAATGATTTCATTTTTTTTTCTTTGGTGGGGGAGTTCCCGCAGCAAATTAAAGATAGGTTTAGACATTTCCAAACATTAGCCACTTTGCTGAAGCCTCTATGAGCCCAAAATAAAACTTTGATAAGGGTGCGTTCAGTGTACATAATTGTTGTTGACCCTGCGTGGGTGCGTACAGTCTGAAACAACCTCATTAACGAATAACTGGCATTTTCCAGGAGAGCCGGGAACCAAAGATGACATTGGTCTGATAAGTCCCTTACATAATTTATATCCCAAAGCATAAAGCATCTCTGCACCTTCACGCTGAGAAGGGCCCACTGTGCAGCCAACCTGTGATCTCTCTGCATGTGCTGTTGCATACGAATTTGAAGGACCAATCCTGAAAGGAAGAAGGAAAGTCTCAGAAGAGACCAAGAACAAATGCTCTAAAAATAAAAAATAAAAGGCCTTATGAGTTGAGGGCTTTTTAGTGACTTTTAATGGCTCCAAGTGGCCTGCAAAGCACAGTAAAATGCCATCTGTGCTGCCATAAAGAAGGGAGCCCACATTTGAAGACAAATTGTACTTTAGGGTGGACACATTTAATACTCCAACATGGCTGAAAACTTGGGTGAATCTATTGTTACAGCTACCAACAAAAAATACCAGTTGGGCTCGTAAACCTTGAATAATTAAGATATCTTTTATACAATAAAGTTGTATCAAGGAGCAAAACAGTGTTTCTATATAAGACATGAAATAACAACAAACAATCCTCATCTTGCACTTAAATTCTGTTGTGCGGAAATTACATGAAGCAATAACGTGTTTTTGTTTACATTTCTCATTTGCCGTGTGCGCGGGCTGAATGTTAATGCACAAACGGCTAGCTTAATTATCTAAGGGGATCATATGGAAAATTGTTTTCCATAACAGTATGGACATAATTAGCTATAGGCCAGTTGAGCCCACTCTCCTAATCACTGTGATTCAGTGGCAGTTTCTACTGCTATATGCAGTCCAATTGCTGGCATCAGCAAGCGATCAGCGGGACTTTCTCTTTGTTCTCAGCTACATTCTGCTACACACAAGATGAAAGTGTGTACATGTAAAAAAAAAAAAAAAAAGCAAATGGCCATCAGTAAAACTCAAGTTTCCGTACGCTCACATGTATGATATCATCAACTATGAATGCAACCACTTCACAGGCCGAGCAGTGGTTGGTTTTCAGTCCAACGCCACTGGAAGGAACAGCCACTTCCATGTCTTTCTTTTTTTTACATGTAAGGGTTAAATATGTTTTAAAAAGGCTCTTAACTCTTCTGACTTTTTTTTCCTCCAATGCCGTGCCGGATTTGTTTGCACCATTTAACCACGTCCAACCATTCAAGAGGGCTCAATCACTCAAGAATGTGGTCATTTTGAGAAAGAAAAAGTTTTAAAAAGTGATAGTTTGGTCGAAGCTTTGCAAGCTAAATTCTTTAGCCGTTGTAAGCTTGATTGAGAAACGCACTGCCTTATTTTCAAACCAGTCTTAACAAATCCCTGCAGCGTATCCTCTTTTGTCTTCCTCCAATAAGTAAGAAACTATATTTCATATTCACCAGACAATCCTCAGTTTTTGCCTCCCAAAGCTCCTTCTACAAATGCCAATGTCTCTGTACGGACCTTGGCAAGCAGACCAGCTTCCACACAGGAAGTTCAAAAGTGTTTCTCTTGTCTCCCATGACTTAACACCGCGACGTGTATAATACAACAGTGCCTCCCTCCACAGCTCTGCGAAGATCTCAAGATTGGAATTGTCCAAAATGAGGTGAAGCGACACAGTTTGCCCTTTGACTCGATACTACAACAGAGAACTCACCTGTGGTAATTGCATGTTGCTCTGCTAAATTAGACAACCTAACTGCAACTTACACAATTGCACAAAACAGGAGTTGACTTTTTGAATTACAGTGATTTTGCATTTGCTCAGTCCACACTTGAATTGCAACAACACTGATATTTAACATCAGATATTATTGAGGGATGAAAGGCTGGATTAAAATATGAGAAGCGGGTAGACAAATATGTTGCTGTAAGTAAATTGCTGTAAATCAACTTTTTTCTCTTCAACTCTTTTATTCAGATTTAGTAACACCCTGCATTTAGTTGGGTGGGTGGAGGGGGGGGGGGGCAGTGATATTGTCTGTGGGTTTGAGGTGGAGAGATTGAATGGAGGAAGAGGACACTGGTGGGTTTGTGTGTGTGTGTGGGGGGGGGGGGGATTATCACTAAAGTTTGATTTTCAAACAAATGTCAATTGTGATGAAACAATTGTTTCATCACAATTGTGGGGGGGGGGGCCTGCACTTGTATGGACGACTCCCTTGTTTTATCCTACGAGACAATCCCTTGTGAACATACATCAAAATGGGTCATCGTGGCGCAGGGGTTAGAAAAGGTGTTTTGGGGAAGCACAAGGTTGGTGGTTCGAGTCCAGGCTGCCCCATGTTCCATGTCGAAGTGTCCCTGAGCAAGACACCTTACCCCTAACTGCTCCCCAGGCAAAAATGTGAAAAAGCCATGGGTTTAAAGTGTAATGTAAGTCGCTTTGGATAAAAGCGTCTGCTAAATTACCTGTAATAATAATAATAACCTGTAATAAAAAATGTATGTTTGCTTGATCCTGGCTCGTGTTCCATGAGACGACGCTTTCCGTTAATGTTCCAATGTCTTGGAACTTGGGGTTCAATATTTCCATTCAATGCATGTTACTCTATAAACAAAAATACAACTCTTTTTTTTCTCTCTCAGGAAAAAGTCTTGTGGTGTTTTTTTTCTGTAACAAGTGCTGCGATACGTCAGTGCATTTCAGCACCGCGGACAGCGACTAAACACCCGCTCTCTGTTCCCCTCAGGCCTTTGGCCTCAAACGCATTTTTACCAGACTATCAGACTATAAGTATTTTTTTTCTCCAACCTGCTGCCTTCAAGTGCAAATTCCTGGGAATGAACAGCGATAAATGCGCTCAGCCTATACAATACAATATCTTTTATTAAGCGGGACATTTAGGGATTTGTCTATTATTTCCACAATGTACATTTGGTCAGCAACGTCACTGAACATTAAATCCGTCAAAGCTACGCAGATTCCGAAATGTAGAACACACAATAATGTGAATATGTACTTTATAAATTATATAATTATGCTTTAATAAAAGGGCTCTAAGTTGTCGCGGTGGCTGAAATATGTCGCCTTTTTTTCCTCTTTTAATAAACTCGTCGGCGGCCTACATTTGGCTTAGGTTTCAATATGTTCAGCATCCAAACGCAACACCATTGACGGCACGAAACATAAAGTAAAAACTTCCATTCGTGCAAAAAAAAAATGCCTTGGGCGTGAGAGCACTTCTTCTCTGGTTGTCCATAATTCCATATACTTCACGAAAACCATATATTCTTTAAGGCTATACAAACATAAAATAGAGCATGACACACTCGGCCTGTCCAGGACGTCAGTTCCTCCACTCATCATCTTCGCCCTTGTCCGTTTTCCCAGGTACACCCGTTTGTCTGTTGGCAAAGTTTGTTTTCCAAGCAAGGAAAAAAAAAAGAAAAAAATCCACATTCCCGACAAGCACACGCCCCTGGCCGATCAATACTTTTAATCATCCAGATTGCGTTAAAGTCGACTGATGGATTCGAATATATGAAACTCCAAGGAAACGTTCATATTTGACTAGATAGTGGACGAGTGTAAGTATACAGATATTCGTCGGCTTCCTTGGCAGACAGTTATTTAAGTTGAAAGTAAATGGCATGGGTTTTTTTTTCTTCTTTTTTTTTTCTTTTTCAGAGTCTCTTGCGACGTGGATCATCGCAGGTTAGATTATAGAGGAAACACTAGAAAGCCTGAGAAGGTGGAGTATTTCCATCCGCCCATTAAGGTGCCTCGTTCCAGCTTCAGGGAGACGCGGTCCTCCCGTTCCACCATCAGCAGTACTCCGTTGCTCGCCGCCTCTCTCGTAACGTCCTGGTCACCGGCGAATGCTGATATAACTGGATAATCGTTCTGCATCAGGTTCACCTGCAAGACAGGAGAGAGAGTTCGGTGTCATGCTCGGGTCTCCGAGTGAATGCTGACTGACGGCAACCCAACTGCTCTATAATTGCTCACCTGTATGGTTTGTCTGTTGTAGACCTTCACCACGTGGAAGCTGAAACTGTATATCCCCCTCCTCGGAGCCTGGAAAACACTCGCTTTGAGATCGAAATGGTTGCCGATGTTCACTAAAACCTGCGCGAGAAGGGCACGAAAAAAGACAAGGCATTAGATATATATAGATATATAGATATTTACCCCGTGCAAGCTTAACTGAACACAACATTTGTTTCCCCCCCCTACCCCCAAATCTAATCGTTTGCCCCTGCCACGCTTAGTGACTGCAGAGAGGCGTATCAGTCTGTGCCAAATGGTTTAAGGCTCCGCTTCAGTCGTAGTTTGGGGATGGTTCACACGTTGATGTGTAGAATAGGCTGCTGTCCAAAAGCAGATAAGTGGACCATCCCAGCAGAAGCAAAACAATGCATGTCAGTGCGACAGAGGCCCGAGACCTACATATGTGATCTATCTGCATGGATGAACACTCGTTTTGATAGAGCATCCCTCAATCCCACCAATTACGCAAGGCATTGAATTAACAATTTCCCAAGGAAATAGTATAATTCTATTATGGGTACAGACACTCAAGGCTCAGATCACCCACAGCGAGTACAGTGATATGAAATCAATGAAACATAACCTTAAACAAGTTCCGCTCCCCCAAAGCAAATATATCGCATGTATATTGTAAAGAGAGGGGGAAAAGGGAAAACTATTTTTGGAGCCACGGATCCGACTGATATCCGGTTAAAATTAGACTCCTGCAGAACTCTGCAAAATTCAGTGAACATCTGACCTGGTCAAAGTAGATGGTCATAGACGTGTTGCTCATCTCTGACGGCTCGTGGTTGGTTCCACGCACGGCGGAAAAAGCCACTTTTGCCCCAGCGGAGCGGACGGATATGCCAAGTGAGGAGGTGACCCCTCCGTCCGAGGAAGGGTTAGAGTCGCAAACCACAAGACATTTTCCTTCGAGCACGATGGGCTCCGTATCATTCTGGCCGAGGCAGAAAGCCAAGCCGCATCCCAAGAGAAGGACCAGTGCCAGTACGGCGCAGGGTCCCGGGCAGCGCGAGGGCACCATGGTCGGATCGTTGATCCCGCGCACACTGATACTACCCGGCAGCCCCTTGGAGGTTTGTTAGTTCTCGGTCACCTGGTCCGGACTTGGTACCTTCTCTCCACTCTCTCCCTTTCTCTCTCTCTCTCTCTCTCTCTCTCTCTCTCTCTCTCTCTCTCTCTCTCTCTCTCTCTCTCTCTCTCCTCTCTCTCTCTCTCTATTCCTCTATCTGCGATGCTCCCTCGCTTTCTCTAAGCACCTCTGACACACAGATGCACTCCGAGTCGCTGCGGCGGTAACTACCCTCCCTCCTGGGCGTCTGAGTTGTTTTTGGGAAAGTATTCAGGCAGCTGTTGTTCCAAATCCTGAGATGAAATTAAAATAATTACATCAGGCAGCAGTAACAAAACAATTTCAAACAGTTCACTCGTTTATCCCGCGTGCGTAAAATGGCTATCGTGCGTAAAAAGACAATCGGCAGTCAATAATAGCTAAATAAAATAAAAATCAGGTAATGTTACACATTTCGTACATTCCATTATTGACCAAGTCGAGAGTGCCACTGCGGGTGGTCTCTGATAACTGTGCGCCTCAACAATTTGGTGACAAATTATAGTGTCGAATTCAAATAGTGTAACAGTTATATTTACCTTTTGTTCTAATCGGTAATTGTTGCAAAACAACCACTTACCATTTTTTTGGTTGAGAAAAAGTAAATCACGACCTACCTGTGCAATCCATCTCGCTGGTATGCTCCCTGTCTCTGTCAGACTGCGAACTGAGTGCTCAGATCGGTGGTGCTACACAAGCATGAGTCTCTGGGCTCCCTTCCGAGGGACAACTCACGCCCATTCTTTGTTTGCCACTGCAACGAGACTCTTCAGAAGTATTCGGCAATTAAGAGCACATGGGCGGACTAAAGGGTTTGTTTACATATTCATTATTTGGATGCTGTGAACTCAGAGGTCCCACGGGAGGACAGAGATCCCTTGCAGTCATGTCAACGTCTGTCATTTACATCATGGTGTCTCATGTCCCACCCTGCTTGATCTAAAAAATAATGCGGGTTGCAGCGGATAACCTTGCTGCTACATGGTACATGCAGCATGCATGTTGGCTGTATGTAACTAATTGAAGACTTAGCGATCTTATAAGTCCAAACAAGATACTTGTGCCCCATCCAGTGGTGGGTGAAACAACTGCAGAATGCTTATCTAAAATCAAATCTAAGCACTAGTGTGATTAAAATAACAAGAGCATCTGGCTGGCATGTTTCATTACTTGGTGGGTGTGTACTGGCATATCAGCAAATCCTTTCTAATGCACATCACGTTTTACAAACTCTCCACGATTTGACTAAAAGAAGGGGACACTTCAGAAAATACGCACTTCACAGAGAATGCCCTGCACCTCTTTGTACTACCCTTGGCCTTTTTTCAGTTCTTGACATGCGATCATCCTTTGAAGAGCCGTGTAAAGGGTTCCTATCAGTGATCCCCGCCTCTGAGAAGTCTTAAGAGTCGGCCTTATAAGCGGTGAACCCTCACGAATACCTTTTTAATGAGCTGTCATTTACCGATGTAAAGATATGTGAAATGACTACATTATGCATGGGACTCACGTCTGCAACGGAAGGCTCTGTAAATAGACTGTTTTCAGCTTCACTAGCTCAAGAAAAAAGTGGGAGGGGAAGTCTGCTTTTCCTTAAACATAATTCATCAGTGCTGAATACAAGCAAGCAAATGGATAGGCGGAGAGGATGAAACCAAATCATTCTTTTAAGGTTTGCCTGTCACAATGAATAAGCATTCAAAACCTTGAAAACATTCACGATATGAGGCTCGCACAAAGTACATAGAACATCCTTGTGTAATGAAACACAACTTGCATATTGAACGTAATTGTGTTGATTCTTTCTCAGCACCATTTGACAAACATTGCACTGTCAAAGCAGGCTGACAGGCCATGCGGAAGAGTGACATCAGGTATCCAAGAGCCACAACTCACCCGAGGCCATCAGAAGGACACATAGCTACAAAAAAATCATCAAATGTCAAGTATGGGGGACATGAAAGGCAAAGGGATGTGGCCTACATGTACATGGCGTTGCCATACCAGGGGCTGCCGTTGCCCTAAGAGGGACTTCACTTCCATCAGGCAGGATGATCGGCTGGACTGGGGATGTGTTATGGTTATTTTTCCTGACAGCCAGCCGAGCCAACTAGCTTCCAGGAATAGGAGGTGGATTATGTGGTTGGACTTAAAGCAAGCAGTTTAAAAACCTATTCCAGTGTCTCCTTCTTCTATTACAGAAAAAAAAATTAAATATCCAAAAAATCAGAAGAGACCCAACCTGCATACTCAGACCACCATATGATTTCCACAGCTTAAAATACCCACCTTATAAAAAATATATTTCCGTCCATCTGTTTGTGTGCAGGTCTCTGTGCGAGTGTGACAAATAAAAACTTTCCTACAAGTAAACCATAATATCTTAAACCCTTATTATTGTTTTCCACATCACAGTTATGGTTGAGTCTACAGGAAAACAAGGAGCAATGTGTGTGTGTGTGTGTGTGTGGCAATGCACATGTATGGTAATGATTTGTTTGATTGCCATGTGGAACTGATATCTTTTCTAGGTTGGTTGGAATCTATTTATTTAAATGAGCGTTGTGGAAAGACCATTTGTTATGGTGCAACATTTTGATGACAGTCATAGAGTCATCATTACGTTTTTCATCTTTAAATGCCCTGATTATGTCAGAGTTATCTGTCCCTTTCTCTTAATTAATCAGACATAATTACAGAACGACACTCATAAAACTAATGCCAACATTATGGGATGTCTCATACTGTAGGTCGGTAGTCTACTGCGTTGCAAATGGAACCGCACAATCTCTGATTGGAAATGAGCTTTTCTCTGCTTTTATTTTGAAGGCAAATATCGGCCTTGTCCACCGGAAACTAGTTGCTGCCCAAGAAACTTGACCCGACGTCACCATGGAGACCGGACGCGGAAACTCGGGTAATTTAGTGACATTATCGATGACTTCATCGGCAGATTAGTTTAACTAACTTATCTTAACAAGACCAGACCAGCGCAACACATGGCGGCACCAAAAGAAGACATTTCCAGGACAGGACGGGCGGCGAGGACGTCGAAAAGAGCCGACAAATCGTCTCCGGCGTCCAGTCCGAACTTAATGGAAAGGTAATTTCCATCAAAACGTTCAGAACCTGTGGCGAGTCGAGGCTTTCTAACCCCGCAGGATGAAGGATTTATAGACTGTGTTTGTGCTAAAACTCAATCAAAGCACCGCACAAAAATCTGTACGAGTGAGGTAAGTCTTTTCAATGTAGATTCAGACAGAAGCAATTTAGCACAAATTATTTTTCTTCTTTCTCATAGTCACAGTTGGCATCTTAAGACTTAATGATCCAGTAAACAACTCAATCACCCCGATACGAGCATGGCACGTAATTGAAAATGTATACATGGAGTCTAGTAGCAAACAGTGATTTAAATATACCTTTTTTAAATTTTTATTTAATCAGTTTACCGGTGATTCTAACAAAAAAAGCAGATAGTCACTTTTCCGAAACCAGATAATTTTTTTCACTTTTGCATTTTAATCGAGTCAAATCGTTACTGCTACCTGTTCCGAGATATACTGACACAACGCAACACTATGTTTTATCAGTAATGCCAAAAAATAGTGGATGAAATATCTGATGTGTTGACACTCTATTTAGGGATCTTATAAAACGCTTGAATAGACAGTCAACTTGATTTGTGTTCTCAGAAATTGTTAAATATGGTTGTAGTTTGATATGCAGCACCAACATTTGTCCTTAAAAGACTAGTTACTTTATTTCACTATTTATTTTTCTGAAAACACAAATTCTCAAATTCATACCAAGACATGAAGTGAAATTGGATCTCCCTCTGTTGGATTCCTCACTTCTTGCAGCTTAAGAACGGTGTATTTCTCTGCCAGAATTCCGTGCGAACAATTGCGTTGGATGTATGAACACCCTCCTCTGTTGTTTTGTTGTCAGGGTATATTTTCACACAAGCATTTTTAAAAAAACAGTGAATTGATGTTGTGTTGGTTCAATACCAAGTCTGCTCAATGACGAAGACGGACGCGGCTCGTTCCGTTTCGTTGCCAGAAGTGCATAATAAGACCGCCTGTCAAGAGCTCATTTGTCTCGTTCAGCGATGCCTCCAAAGAACTGCGTGCTGAACAACAGGCGCCATGAAACCGCCGATGTCACTTCCTTGTAGTGACGTCTAATTACCGTTTTCCTCAGACTGCCATCTGAGATCCTGATGAAGATTCTGTCATACCTAGACGCCGCCGCTCTTTTCAGCATCAGCCACATCAATAAGCTCTTCTACCAGCTTGCAAATGATGAGTAAGTACCAGCCGGGTAGTGTTAATGCGACATAAACCGTAACGTCAAATACGTCACTTAGGAATACAATCCTTCAGAGAGTCCTTTTGCCTTATTCTTATTCTGCCTTAAATCGGCCAGTGCACTAAAACACTGAATTTAAGATTGATTTGTTTATCACAACAATCAAATCCCCAAAGACATTGAGTCAATCCTTAAAAACGAAATCTGCTTAATGGCGTCGGCAGATTTTTTATCCCTATTTTGGCATCCCATGTCTGGATTTGTATATATTATACATTGTACAAAAGCAGCTTCCATGTTGACGTCAAATCCCACAACTTTAATATGATATATCGAAAGAGTGGAGCCAGGGATTAGTGACCCTTAAAGTTTGCTCCTGCACATCAGGTAGTACCACATAGTAATTGTACTGAACTGACATGCATAAGAGAAGCTAATGTTCATGGTTCGGTGTCTTGAGAGGTTGTAATTGGTGCAGCCTGCACTAAACCGTTAATTCACCATGATGGGAAACAGCCATGCAAACCAGTGAAAAAATACCAGCTACCAGGTACTGCACACTGTCATGTGACCTCTTTCCAGTGCTGCTCAGAACACCCACTTTTCTACGAGTGATTTCCATGAAACCCCATTTACAATAATAACACATAAAGTAGGAACTTCAACACGTGACTCGGCTTCTTAACAGGAAATTAAACTTTTATCAGAACACAGCATTTTTCTCTACCGACACCCAAACAGAAGAACATTTACATTCAGGAATAAGTGGAAGAGGTTATATTAGAATGGCAGACCTGGGACAAATAAGCAAATATGACCTTATTCCATATAATTACATCATTTGTCCTTCTTATGAAGTTGTCCTCACTCACAGCTACCTCTCCCCTTTCTCTACCTTAATGAATACCAACGCCGCAGTGCTGTGTGGAACAAGATATACATAGCAGGGTTAATCAAGAACAAAAAGCGGGAGCCTATTTGCGCGGACGAGCTGTTGCTGAAGACGGCCGCAACGGAGGCGCAGGATCGGGCCGCGGGCTACTGGAAGCGCCTGCACTTCACGTCTGTAGCTGCGTACGAAATGAACAAGTGGAAAAGTCATCTTAGACCCATCAGCCTTCACACCGGGATGCCCAGCCAGACGGAGCGGGTCCTCAGGTAAGAGACGGAGAGACGGAAGGGACAAAAACTGCTTCTGAAAAGCCACTTTAATGATGCACCTGTTAAAATTAAAAAAAATGTAATATGCGGCAAGTACTAAATTTCACTTACCAGACACATAAGTAGCCTGTCAAGTGTTGTTTGTGAATAAACACTCAGATGAGGGCTTACTGTGCATTTTCAATCATTTGAGTGCCTCAGAGGGTAAGAAAAAAAAAAGAACATTATTTCTCCGGCAATCCTTGTTATTTAGTTTAATATATCACGGTGTGCGGCTTTACTTTCGGCCAAAAGGAGATGTGTTGATAGGTTTTTTTTTTTTTTTTTTTCATACCTCGCTGTAATCTGCCATCAGAAGCTGTTTTTAAAATTGGAAGCAAGCAGCTCTGGGAGGTATCATGGGAACCCCTGCCTTGTTTGTGGTTAGCAAAGAGTAAAACTTTGTACGGATCCGCCCTGTTAGGAAAGTTCAAAAAGGTGGAGACTAGGGAACAGTTGAAGCCGCTTCGCCATCAAACAGAAAGCAGGGTTTGTTTTTCATATCGCCTCTTATTGACAATTTCTTATTGAAGGTGAGAAAGGAGGCATCTGTCCCGAGCAAGATGTCTGCCCAGGGGGGGGGGACGCCAACACGCAGGGGAAAGCTCCCTCGTCGCTTTGTTTTTGTAACCTCTGATTAGAGGCTGTGCAGCACTCAATTTTCAGTTCTGCGGCGGTCGCTGTGGTACAGAGGGGGAAGCGGAAATAATTGTGTTTCTTGGAGATGCTGTCGGAATTGTTGAAATAAATTACTTAGGGCCGCCCCCACCCCTCACATTCATGCGCACACACACCCTCCCCTTCCTCCGGCCTCACACCTACTCAGACAATTCCCCGTGGGGGAATTTGTCTGTGAGAGACACTGAGGAGCATGCGATTTACCTCGGTAATAATCATTTCAACAAGACATCACACACACACACACACACACACCCACACACACACAGACAATGCAGAGCGAAATCCCCCTGGGTCATCTGGGGCCTCCTGGGCTGCTCCAGTTTTTAGCTTTGTTCCTCCACTTAATTGATATTGGATGGTGCCTGAGCGAGTCACCGGCTGAATCGCAGCAGGGGAAGCCCTGAATTACATTTCAGACACAACTGGATCAAGAGATTTATCACAGCAGCTGGGTTTTCATGAATTTGCTGCATATCATTTCATTGAGTGAGTATCTGTGTTCAGCTAGTAGTTTCTATCTTTTATAATGTCAGAAGCCCTTTTCATATCAGATTTCAGGTCTGCCTTGTGTTTGTGTCATACCTGCCCTATATTTTCTTTGCCGTGATCCGGTGTCGCGTCACGTCTTTCTAGAAACTTGCACGTCAGCTGGGAGCTGACGGCGTCCCATCACTCGGGCCGTCAGTGCACACGTGAACCGAGCTGGTCCCACTTCTGCGAGACCTCTGTGACTCTGTGCTGGAGCGGAGGAGGCTGCTTGGCCGACTACCAGCAGATTTCCACCCTTCAACTCCACGGCGTCAGGAGGATTGCCCTCAACTGCCCCGGCCTGAAGACGTGAGACAGTCGGCGTCCATCTCCTTGCTCTCTCTGTCTCACTCTGCTTCCTCTGTTCCCTCTCTGAATCAGACTGTTTTTTTTTTCCTTTCGCCTGCTCCGTCAGACCAGGATGGAGGTCCCTCATGGCGAAGTTAGACATGGAGGCTCTGGCTGAAAGCCCGCAGGTCATTGGACAGGACAGACTAGTCGAACTGAAGCTGCCACAGCCCGGCGTCATCATCGGGGTCTGGAGGGTAATTAGTGCAGCTATGACATTTTGAAATGATCATTCGGGTAATCGGAAAAATTAGATGTGTCGTTGTTTTTATTACTTAAAATGACAACAATGTACCTGAAATTCAAGGGACGGCTCTGTTTGCAGGATCAGCCATCAGTTGCATTTGTCATGGTCACCCTTCACTTGCACAGGCTGCTGGAAAGAAGCAGCCTGGGATCTTCTGTTCGGTAGGCTGCACTCAAACAGGCACCTTTTTATTCACATGCTTACATACAACCACATCCTCATCAGATCGTTAGGCCGTCAAGTTTTACTTACACTCCTATAAAGTCACAAGTGGACATTATTTTAAAGGGTCGTGTTGGTAACAACGTGTTCATATTTAGTTCTCCAATGAATGTGAAAGTAAAGAAATACTCACAACAACATATGTGATAACATATCGTGGAGCTCTTGAAGGTGATACATTGATCGTCTGAGAGGAGAGAGAAAACATCATTAGGACCACAAAGCCGTCTTGATAAGGAATGATCATTGTGAGCCAGCACCTACTATGAGCGGGGACTTCAGCATAGCGGGGCTGTAGCCCCCTCTCCTGGTTTCACGTTAGAGCACATGGGGATTCCTGTCCACAGAATAAACCTCTCACGTAACTCATTAATGAAATACTGTTTTCTTAATGTTTTTCTTCATCTTCCTCTTCTTCCCCCCCCTTCCTTTAGCCCCTACGTGGAGCCGATAATTAAATCCCCTTTTGATGACATAGACCCAGAATATGGTCTCCATGGCTACCAACTACACTTTGTTCTCTACAACAGTGCGTGCACGATCATGTCCAGAAGCTTCCCCCAGATCTTCTGCAGGAGAAGTACATTCATACTTATATTCACTAAGATACACTGTGCTGTGCTGAATGGACCATTTCACAATGATCTTTAATTGGAGCAGGTGTGATTCATATTTAATTCATATTTGTCAGAGTTATACTGAGCAAGGTTAATGCAAAATATCCACGATTGGTTTGCTTTGTCTTTTTTCATACAAAATATGGTTATAATGCCACTGCAGCCACGTGTTTAACACAGACAGATTTTTCTCTCAGGACATCAGCAGTGTGACCTTTTAACATCGACATTATCTTTGTCCTTTGTGAATCCTTTGCAGCATCCTGCACATTGCAGTTTGCTTTTCAACTCGTATTCACAATTAACTAGATAACATTTATTTGCTATGTTCATTAAAACAATTGTAATTGAGGATGATTAGGTCCAACATTGAATAACTGAACTCGTTATCTGCTTTTTAGCCTTCACTAATCAAGTGACAAAATTATTGTTGTTTTAGATTCACTCGTCTTTTCTTGTTTCAACAGCTCAGATCAGCGATGGTCTAATCCCGCTGCCTGCCATTAGCAGCACAATTAACTCGCAGCACACACCTCTATCCTGCGGCATCAGCCTTCCCTGGAGGTGTGAGGCCCTGCAGGGCGCAGTGAAGGTACGACACGAGCAGTTTCACCACGTAAAGAAAGAAAAGCAAGCAAAAAACATACATTACGGACTTATTGGTTAAAGAAACAACATGATGGTTTAGTTTTAATGTTCACAGACATATTAAAAAGATGGATGAATTTTGACAGTTTTCACTCATTGTATTATAAATAAAGATTAATACTTGGAATGGAATCCCACTAAAATCTCACAACGTCTTGCCAGAATTGCTGCATCATGAGTTTGACTCTACTGGACGAATTCAAGACCCCTTTCTGGTGTGTCGCCTCTCCTGTTTCCATGGAGCGCGAGAAGAATTCTGTCTCCTACGACTATGACGGGAAGCACTTCCTGATCCACTATCGCGACTCAGAGGGTCAGGTGAAGATGAACCTTGTCTGGATGAAGGAACAGAAGCAGTTTTTTGTTATTTCATTAGTTGTCTCTGTGTCTGTTTGCAAAGTCAACAAACATTTCAATAGAAATTACTGAACCTGCAGTATTTCTTGAGCAGGCTGTAAGGTTTTAATTACAACAGTTATTTTGATTAATGATTCTGATTGATCTTTTAACCTGTCAATTAAACATATGTTTGCTACGTGATCTACTTGTATCATTTTATATCAGCATATATACCTTAGCAGAAATGATGTACTGATATTTTTGATTTGCAGAAAATGTTGCTGTTCAAAAGAAGATTTTTTATTATTTTGTATTTAAATGCTGTAAATGCTGTAAAGTAAATAATAATAATTTGCTTTGAAAGTCTAATTACTTGTAACTTGGTGTTACATTAACATTTTTATAGCGTTTTGAGACAGTCAAGAGGAGGTAGGGGAAAGAAATGTCAAATGGGAGATTTAATAAACAATTTACTGTTGAATTGCCTGATTGAAGGATATTGAAAGCATCATCAATCTGAGACAAAACCAGCAGTATGTGCAGACGTATGAGGTATTTTTTTCCGGTCTTAAATCCGTAGTCAGAATCACACTTTTCACTTTTGTGTATGTGATTATTTATCACCGGTGACAACTGAGTTGGCCCTCTTGACTTATTCAATGCAATAAGAGTAATCAATTCTTTTCGCCGAACAAATAAAGCTGTGAGTTTAGATTGTTTGTTAAAGTCATTTTTCATCACTCCACCATGACATTTAATAAAAAAAAAACATTTTTACAACATTTTACCATGAAAATCATGGTGAAAATCATCGTCATTCACATAGAGTTATTTTGTAAATGGAGCCCTGGTGTGCGTGTATTTGCCATTATGCTTTGTCCATACATGGAGACCTGTGTGTCCACAACCTTGAGCATGAACTAATATTAAGCATTGACCCTTAAAATAAAACCCCATTAGCACACTTTTTAAAGTTTTCTAAACGAGGTCATCCTTCACATGTTTAAATGCAATGAAACTATTACTGCTTTTGTATGAATCACGCAAATTAAGTTTACGTTTTCTATTATCCTGTACGGCCAAATTACCTCAATTGCATTGTCAGCCATTATGCAATCACTTTTAGATAAAAATTGAGTTTAATGTCCACACCCTGGGCAAGCAGCAGCTCTGGCAGCAGCAATATAATTAGTGTAGGAGCAATGGTTGCAAACAGTTGCTCTGCTGCATATCATAGGGCAGCACTGCTGATGGCAATAAAATAACTCTGTGTAATAGGATTTCAGAGGCACCCCTTCCTTTTCTCTGTGAGGGTCATCATCACCTTGAAAATATGCTTATTTTCACCCAAATGCATCACCAACGTTGTTGGCACAGGATTCAAAATCAAGGAAATGAGTCCCGAGGGAAAACCAAGGGCAACAATATGTGATGAATTGGGTTTTTTTTTGTCTCATAAGCTCCACAATTAAGTGTAATGTCTATGGATCACAAGGAATCCTTGTGTTGCCATAATTTGAACATGTTACATGTGTTATATTCTCCAACTCCATCCACATCAGGACAGTTTGAAGGCTTAATGGCTGTGGAATTTGCTCGCTGTACAGATGAAAGCCATCCAGCAGCACAAGGGATGGCTGACTTGACAATTTGAAAGTCTTGACAAATTAAATGAAATTGGCTATTATCTGGACTGGATGGCATGTAACACATATGACTTCCAGGTTACAAGTGTGTTATAACGCATTTCCATCACAGTGGCCTTCATGGTGCCGTTTGCTGTCAAACCTGCCGCTGCAAACTGCCAATCGTTCATTCTCAATTTTATTAGAAAAAGCCGGAGTCAAGGGTATTGTGGATCGGTTAATGGACTTGCAAGAGCATAGAGCCACTTATTCAAAGGTTTGAGTAAAAGCTACATAAAGACTATGGATATGGGGGGCAAGGACTAGGAAACCTTGACTGAACGTAATATTCGGTGTCGCGGAAAATATTAATTTAATGTTCTGACAGTGACTTTAAAAATAAGAAGTGTTACTGGAAATACAACAATATTTTCATACAAGCATGCTGATGTAAATTAGTTTGTATATTTTAATATGGGTGGGCTTCCAGTAGATGGCTCTCTTTAATAAACAATGGGAGACTCCTTAAAACAGCACATGCGGTTTACATTGTGTCCAAAACGTAATTTTAGAGAAACTCAGCAATGTTTAGTTTTGTTGTCAGCACAGCATTGCTCTTTTCAGTGGATCATCTCTGAACTAGAAAAGACCCCCCCCCACACCCGCCCCCTTTCCCAATGGTTTTCTTCTTCTTTTGCTCTTTGCAGAGTAATTGCAAGCCCAGGTGTCAATCACAAGTTTAAACACACATTTAAACACTTTAACAACGATTAAGAAAAAGCCAGAGTCAAACCACTGAATGGTACATTTAGTGACATAACGCTTCACTAAACTCATCTTTCTGAGTTTCCTCACAGGCTAATCTTGGAAGAAAATTGCTTCCATTTTTAGCCTCTAATTCTCTCCCCTGTGAGTGACCAGCTGCGTCCGCAAATGTTTCGACCTCGGAAGCCAATGAAACCGTCCTTCTTTTTTTGTCCTCTCATTGAGAGAAAACAGTCGGCTAATGAAGGCTTGGTTACGTGTGCACGTGTGTTTCTGTGAACACAAATCAAAATGTATGGTTTGTCCTGTTTTCATTCACAATGACCTTCCAAACCGATTGTCTGAGAAAATATTAGAGCTCAATTGACGTCTCCGGGAAAAAAGACCGGGAGATAATCACGTGCCACAGTGATGCGCGCAAATCCTACAAAAACGCTTTAACCCCCGACGTCTCGGATTTAACACCTCATTGGGTGTGTACTTCAGGCCAGATAAGTTATTCATGCTTGTAATGTTCTGCACAAACTTCAACTACAACAACCCAAAGCACCTTTGCCACAAATCATAGAAACTGTTCATCCAGGAAAAGGTCCCTTTTTTTATGCCAAAAATGAACACGGTGTCAGGCATTTATACTGCTGTAAGAGAACCTCTGCGACTGCGCCACTGGGCAGCAGTATCCCTCCTCTCTCTCTCTCTCTCTCTCTCTCTCTCTCTCCCTCTCTCTGTGACATTTACTTCCTCAGCTTTTTGGATCGCGGTAGCGAAGTGGAACCGGATAGTGGGCCGACCTGTTAGGGGCGACGGCCTTACAATAGGCTCATGAGGCCCAGTAAGACCATCTTCCCCTTTAACTGGTTCATCACAACTTAGACCAGTCCATTCATATCGAAGCTATGTGGATCCAACAGCACAACGAGCAATGCTGCCGGGGTGACATTTACGCTGCCGTTATAGAACAGATGTAATATCCTGCATATCACTTAAGTCCAGGTAGTGATGATAACCTGTAGTTCTTCTCGTACAGATATTTATTGTCAAGTATCCAAGTAAATTGAATTAAGTATGTTTTACTTGAGAATTTCACATGTTCTATTAACCCAACGCAAATTGTACATTTCACTACACTGTATTTGAAGAAAGTATACTTGCTAAATTGCTAAACGGACGGTGCATTTGTTCCCATTTGATATTCAGTCTTGAACAATATCTGCTCCCAAAAGGTCTTCCTGTCCTTTACTCCTCATTGTCCTTTTGGATAACTGGACAGTAAATGTTCCTTGTTTCATAAAATAAATCATCTGCCACCATTTCTATCTTCCTCATGCAGGTTACTGGTACGTGCGCCGGGGGCATGAGAGGGGTGGACTGATTCAGCACATTATGCAGTATATTGTAAAAGCTCTTTCAACATTTTCTCACGGATCACTAGTTGTATTAGCCTCACAGTAACATCTGGCTGGTCTCTGAGCAGATGCTCTCCTGCTGAGGTTAAATAGGAGTTCAAAAAGGGTTGCTTGGTCAACAGCACCAACTTCAGGCAAACAGAGAAGATCGCTCTGTAACAGAAAGATAACTCATTACAACCTCCGCCAGGGGTTTGAAATGGTGTACACTTCCTGTTTGCTCAGTGGGCAGATTTGGTAATACCAGCATTAACACCCTTTATCTCTCAATTTCCACATTATTTCCATAATCATTTGTGGTACTAAGCCGGCCGTTGTCTGTTTTCACTCAACAGATATCAGATTGGTACCGACCTTCTCATCTGGATCACGTCATGACCGCTTGCTGCCATTGCAAACATCATGTATCCAAGACAAGATTGTGACATTAAGCAAAAATAGATGTTGTTTTCTAACCAAAGCAAATGTTAAATCCAGCACCTTGTGTTGGATGCACACATCAGGCAGGCTTCACAGAAAACAGCCCCATGCTCTGCATCTCTGTTAGCGAGTTCCTAGAACAATTGGTTTTCAGGCAAAGGTCTGTGCCTGAGGCTGACTCTATTGATCTGAACCACTATTATGAGGGGGGGGGGGGGGGAACAAGGAGAACACAGAAGCAGAAATTTGAGGTACAGAAAGACTACTTCGTTCATTATGTGCGAACGGACGTGCTGATTTTTTAAATAAAAAACGCTGCGGTTTTGCGTTATGATGCCCTCTATCTACTCAGTGTCAGTGACATTTTTTACAAATCAAACCAAACCACGTGCCATTTACTTCCACTCCCCAAGCCTCTGCATTACCAAAAACCAAGCGGTTTGTTGTCTCTGTCTCTGCAGTGTGTCGCTGAGACGCTGGGAGACTCCCAGGGGGACCATCAGCCATCGCTTGTGTCTGACTGGTTGCTGTGAAGTGCCACGTGGAGTCCTTCATTGCCAGCTTACAGCGCCAACTGAGAGGAAATGCTTTAATGTTCGCGGTCGCCGCTGAGGATCTGCATGGCTGCAGTGTATCACGCTGGAAAAACTACATTGGAACGTACACACACTGTATATCTCTTTAAAATCTCGGGCTTTAAGTGCTTTGCCAGCGTTTTAACTGGAAAATAAATGAGCTATTACGCACACATTCAACAGAGCAAGCCATCTAGTTGGCGTTGATTACCTTTTAATCACATCTCCGTTGTGGGCGGGTGCACCTGTGTGTGACACCCATTAAAGATGATGGCTGTCACTGTGGTTCGGATAACATTTCCACGTACTTGCAGGTGTCGTAAAAAGCAAATTGAGGCAGGTATTTGGGCAGTGTGCCACACTGACACTTGGGCCTCAGGTTCGGTCTGGTGGCTATTTATGCTTAGATGTCGAACAAGCGACATGCGAGGAGGCAAAGTCGGCAGTATTTCAACGTGTGTGTGTTACAAATTGGTCACGATGCCTGGAGTCATTCGGTTTGAAAAAGAATTCCACCAAAATGAGGCCTCGCTAAGCTGTCGTATGACTTTACTCACTCAGACACTCCATGATAGAACGGGTCAAATCTGCATTGCAGCCAAAAATGACAAGCAATGAGCGCTGTTCGTTGGGGCGAAGGCTTCTCCATCGTCTCTCTTACTTTGTGTGGTTTTGTGGCGAGAGTCTCCATTTACAGGCATGATGATGATTGATATTATCGGGTCACAAATTTTCCGCTCGAGTCTCCACACTTCATGATCACTCACCTCTGGTATTAGTGAGATGAATGATCTTTCTTTGTTTCAAACTGGAGAGGTAATTTTACTCTTGTGCTCACGTGAAAGCGAAAGCAGGGAGGGGGGGGGAGAAAAAAAATGATACGGAGGAAACGCAGCTTAACAGTGATTGCTGGAAATGGAAGGGATTATTTTTCATGTACACTTTAAACATCCTCTACTGTTCATGACGCTGCGTGGAGACTTTTAGATTGAAGATAAAGCCTCTTATTTTAATGCAGATTAAATGGGCATTACAGGGATGGAGAGAAACTTGATTTGCCCAAAAACGACCTATTTTATATCTCAAGGTATTTTATGGTCAATGTATTTTGTCCACTGAAAGTGACACACTAGTGAGAAAGAAGAAGAAATGGAAAGTGGCCACAAGACGGCACCGAAGAGCCTCGGGTCTCCCCTTTTTCCATTTTACAGAGGAGAAGGCTTTCTAGTAACATCTGGTTGAGGGATTTTTTATTTTTGTTTTTGTTGACTGTATGTGTATTTTCAGAGAAAAAATAATGTACCTTAATCCAAGAACAGATCGTTATGAAAGTGATTTCTGAGGATTGCACGGGTCATACTGTAACCCAACTCTCAGTTTATTTATCTGGGTACGTAAATGTTTGCATGATAAGCAGTTTTACCGTTTTCCCATCAAAGCCTATTTGGGCAATTTACCGACCGGCGGTCACAATAAAACATTGCTTCACGTTGCTTTTAAAAACAGCGGTTCAGTCTTCTTTGTAATGTCAACGCAACTTCAAGCCATATGAATGCATCCATGGTCTGGAGTATAAGAGGAATGTCATATGGCTTGTTGTGTATAGTCAGACACCATCTGCGTCAGGCGAAGCGAGACATAGTAATGCAATAATACACAATTTATTTCTGTTTGCTCATTTAAAACCAATTCAAATTGGTGGAGCTCGAAATTCAGTAGAGGAGAACTCCCAAAATAAACACATCCAAGGAATAAGAACTGCTCTCAGTGACTTTACTTCATTTGTGATGTCCGCCATAAAATCGTTCCCATCACTGCTCTGGTGACCCTTCCTCCCCCCCCTCCACCCTCCTCCCCGCCCCCGAGGACTTTTATTTACCAGCTCACACACTCTCACGTCATCACTTTTGTCGCCGTTGTCACAACCTTGCGGGCCGGAGCACGGGCTGCATCTCATCAGAGAATATTACCCAACACTCGGAGGACAACATTCATCAACGTCACAGGGCTTTTGCAAACAGTGCATTTCTCTCTGCGGGTGATGCGAGTCCATTTCAGTTGTTGCGGCGCCTTGCTGTGACCTGGGCCGCGTCATCAGTATCTCTTTCATGGTTCTTCAGTCTTGAGTTTCGGCAGATGAGAACATTATAGTGTTCTGTGTCCTGGATTTTGTCAGTAATCAGGATTTTAACTCATGTGCAGGATGACCATACAACAACAAGTGGGTTTTTGCAAGGTTCAAATCTTTACCGAAATCCTCATAATACAGAAAAACATGAGCCCATTTGAGTCAATAAAAACTGTAAAAACGGCCTTGCGACAAACAGGAATACACAAAAACAAAAACAGCTGTAAACGCTTGAGTTGGTTCACACAAATACTGGATGACATAGACTGGATGCTTGATGGTTGATAACATGACAGGAGGAACACTAGGTGGAGTTCATACAGATCGACTCAGATTATCAGTGGAAAGAACTAACCAAGATGGTTTTGATGAGTTTTATCTTGTTTTTGTGAGGTCAAAATCTAATTTATGTTTAAGAGTTTAAGTAAATCTGTTATTCTTATATTTAAGTGGACTTTTGTGTTTTTAGTGTTTATTCATAAATAAACATTCACACATTTTTTGGATGGCTTTTAGATTTACGTTTCAGTGTGTGCTCCGTTGGAAGCTGTATTGCCAGTATGTCAAAAATGACTTGAAAGCACCCTTCCAACTTTAAATTGAAATGCTGAAATCTGAGCTCTGGAATTCAAAAACATTTGTTCATCAAATTAGTTGGCGATTGGCTGAATGTGGTTTAGTGATTCAATGGGCTGCTTAACCTGCCTATCAGCGTATAAATAAAGAAGAAATATCATCACGACCACAAACCAAAATTTATAAAAACCCAGAGCCCCAGATCCTAAAATCTATGAAGTGAAATGGTCCCACAGGACGTGTTGTCCGCCGCTGCTCAGCAAAATATGTTTGAAACATCCAGAGGACTTTCTTACAAACAGACTGAGGTGGAGATATCTCCACCTTCCAGATGGCCAATCTGCATCAAACACACCTTGTTTGTGGGTGTTTGCAACGCACACACTATAGACCTGCAATATACACAACACCGAAATTGCCTAAAGCAGTTTAGACGTCCAACTTTCAGGAGCAGATGCATTGTAACATCACCATAATTTTATGCAGCAAGTGCACTTACTTTACACGGATGGCATCTCTTACAAAAATCAGCAGTCGTGGCATAAGCACAGCTCCGGGGGCTTTATGTTAGTTAGAGCCTCTAAAGAACAACAGTCTTTTAAAAACACCCTTGGGAATTTACAATGATTCCACTATCTGAGGGAGTCACGCAAGAGATACAGCCAACACACAAATGCAGGGGCAAAAAAAAATCACATTAGCTACTGGAAAGCCTTTTGGTTTGAGAAGTACAAACACGTAAGCCCCGTCGAGGAGGACGGCATGCATGCACTAAATCACGGATTCTGATTTATTGTTTTGGGTATACAGAATGAGCTTTGTCCTTGGCCTTTTGAACACGTTTGGTGTAAATCCTGAATATAAGTGTCTTCCAACGAAAAGGGTAAGAAACTGTCGGGACCAAGATGAACAGAGGCAGCTTAAGTATGACTAACATCTTAGAGAAAGCCTCACAGCCATGTGAATGAGTTACGCCGGGATTCTTTTGAAAATACGTAAAAGGTGCAGATGAGAGATTGTAAAATATTTAGGCTACAAAGAAAACAGTTGTATTTTCACAGAAAAATCACGACAATAATCAAAGCAGCTATTCACGTTGTTTGCATGTGGATTATTATTTCCTATATTCATCTCATTTATGCTGCATTTAATTAACAAGTCAAATGACTAAGAGTAATTATGTTGGATTCCCTCTACAAGTTTGCTCCCTTCATGTCCTTTTTAACTTTGCTTTTTCCTCCAGCCGGTCAGTCCAGGAAGGGGTTGATGTGGATGCACACAGGTAGAACAAAAGCCAATTTCAGATGCGTCAGTGGAACTGATGCTACCAGCCGCCTCTGACAGCTTGAGGGGAACAGCCCCAGCCTCCATTCCCCCCAAAAAATCACCTCTGCTTACTGAGTGGAAACAGTTTGTCCACTTCCTTGTCCTCAGGTGCTCTGTCAATCCCTGTCAGCATACATTTATTGTTGTAATTTGGTATTGTGCAATACGACGCCCAGCCTTTGTGTTTAAATCAATTAGCAACCAAGCCCTGTCCCAGTTGACATCCCATCTGTATCTTTCAATGGTATTTCTTTACTTATATTATATACAGTATGCCATTGCTATCCATATGAGCTTGTTATCTGGAAGGAAAATTGAAGCAGGAAGTGATTGGAACACTAAAATACTGATTTAATGTCTTGAACCTTTTCATGTTGTATTGTAGCTTTAAAAAAATTTATGAATCTTTTTGTATTCTTCCCTTTCGTGAATGGACGACAACTGATTCATAAACTTCAGCTCCCCTAGTAAGGCCGAACAATATTTTTTTGCATCCAGCTTTCCCTCCTTATCTAATCTTTGCTCTGGGATCATTAAGATAAAACTTGTCATGGTAATTGGAGTCTGACAGTCCCCCCCAAACGCCAGGCTCAGTTTGTACTGTGTGTATTGAAGTTGCTCCCCTGACATGAAAGAAAGAGGGTTAGCGAGACGACCATGAAGTAAACTTTAAAGCGTGCAGTAATGTATGCAGCCCCTTCCGTATTTGATGCTGCTCTGTTGCATTAAGATCCATCCCTCAATGCCCATATTTAATGTGTCGAGTCGGAGCTTTTTCTGTGGCAGAGGGTTGCCGCAGAGCATGCAGGGTGTCACTGGGGAGCTGCGATCACAGTCGCACTCCAGAAAGCATTGTGCGTTTTTTCCCCCGAGGAGCTCATTCAGCGTATTGCTGCATAATTACCTCAAAGTGATTAAAGAAATCAATGGTGTACTCTCCCTGCCCGGGGCACTAAGCCTCGGATAATCGCAGCATACATACCTGTCCAGCTTTCCTGTGTGAGATCTTTTAAAAACACTCTGCAATATGCACACACCTCCAACAAAATCTACAAATCATACACTTTATTCGTATTCCTCCAATGTGTTGCCCTCGGGGTCGGCTGTGAAACGGTTGTTGGGGGTGTAAGGCTGGGAGTGTTTGCAGTTTCACAGGAAACCCTGCAGACGGGGCGTCAGGATGCTTCCCCCTTCTACGCCAACAGCATTTCTTTGTGATATTTTAGTATTGGAGATAATGACTCAGCGGGAGTCTACTAAATAGTTCATGCTGAGGCCTAGTTGGAAAACAACTGCTTGTGTTCCTGGTGAGACCTGATGGGCCTTCTTTTATAATTTACTGGGTAGACTCAACGGGTTGCATTTTTTTCTCCACGTTTTGGAACATATACTGCTCAAATGTGGTCATTTAAATCCTTCAAATGTATGTAATTGATATCACCCTCACCTTTCACATTCCTACCAACTGTTGCCATTCATCCGCAAACCCTAAGCAAACATTTCACACTGCCATTGCTACACAATTAGAGAGGGGTGGCATTATAGTGACGCAATCACAGGGAAATGCAATGTATTCATCAACAATGAAGATACTTCATTTTAAATATGTTTAAAAATATGTAAATATATGCTTTATTTTAAACAGTCATTGAATAAGGTGCAGCTACAATGAAATGAAGAGTTTCACAGAACGCAAATCTTCAACAAGATAACCGACGTGAGTCCACGGTGTTGTTTATCCTGGCACAGACGGTGTGTTAGCTCAGCAAGTGAAAAGCAGCTGAGTGCAAAAGCCAGGTTTCAGCAAGAATGATATTGTGAACTGAAAGTGCCAACTAAAGATTCATTGTTGATGAAAACAAATGGAAAGCTCCTGAGAACGATGCAGCTGCCCAGTATTATGCACAGGTGGTGGATAAAAGACTTTCGTAACAGCTGTTTAACTAAACTGATGGCACAACATCAAGCAGATTATATTAAAAAAAAAACTGCAAAATTCATACTGAGGAATACAACAGGACAAACAAACGCCGCCACTTTTCAATGAATTATAGCCACTAAGAGAACAGAAAATCTTAGACCCGAGAAAGTTATTGCGTCTTTAACTCAAACGCAGAAGTTGATCCCTCCGTTATCCGAAACGGAATCCAGCCGAGAGAAACAACATTTATTCCGTACTAAGCTTCATCGCTACGCGTCCTGAAATAATTAAGAAAAGATAAGCTGCAGAAAACACAGAGTAATGGTGCGAAACAGAAAAAAAACATCCAATTAAAATATACCTTAAACACTGTAGTCGCAGTGTTGTCACTCTGAGCACCGTGTCATTCAGGATCATTTATGCCAAAATAAGAGCTAAAGTGTAGCACCAAATATCATTTTAGACATATTGTTAGGGAGCTAGGATTCTAATGCAGACTTGTGGCACAGTTGTCAGGTTCACAAAACGAGCTCTTTACATTACAGGTCACTTAGCTGGTGCTTTTATCCAAAGCGACTTACATTACATTTTTAACCCATGGCTTTTTACATTCTTGCCCCGGGAGAAATTAGAGGTTAGGCATCTTGCTCAGGGACACTTTGACTTGGGACAGTTATAGACACATACTAAATACACAGGGAAACGAGACACAGGTGGACGCGATGAGGGCGGGGCTTGCAATCACAGAGCAGGGCGGGACACAGGAAGGGAAGAGTCTGAAACAAGGGGCGAGGTGAAGGACAGACAAAACACAGCAGAAGACAGATGGTGATCGCAACAACTACCCAGAAGGTCTGAGCATTACACACACACAGCATTCTTTGTGGAAGATTAGTTTAAGCAGCACTACACTACAGCTGCTGAAATGTCCCCCAACCGGTCCTTAATCTCCCTCCAGTAATGGGGAAAATAAAAAGATAGCGTATTCCCATTATTACAATTCCATTAAAACCCAAGCGAGAACAGAAGACACAGCAATTATTCTGGCTTTATCTCCCTAGATACTTGGTTAAGAACACCCTCTCGTTTAGGGAATAATCATTATTTATTTATCTACCAATACCAACCAATAGTCTGGTATGAACATGTACCGGTTTAATTTCGCTGTTCCGGTTGGATACTACAGTGTAACGGTGAATATTTAGTCATCACCTTCAAATACCAGTGAAAAAAAAATACTTTTAATCATCAATATATTTTAAATGTCTTTCGAACTTCAAAATGCTCGCAGATACATTGTTTTTGTATTAATCCATTTATTTACCAACTACATCAAAATGAATCAAATCCGACTGTGTGTATTGTTTTTCAAAAAGTGTGAGCAGACATTGTGCTTATAGTGCTGCAAATGTGTGCGATGTTTTGCTCTTTCTTGGTGTACTTCACTCACACTACTCTAATTGCTAAAAGTGTTTAAGGTTTTCAACCACAGTGTGTAACTGGTCCAAACAGATTAAAGGCATATGCAGCGTGTGTGTGTCATATGGTAAGAAAATATGGTCTTGACAAATAAGTGTATAGTTTTTACAGGAGGGATCTTTGCAAAATGAAACACAGAACTAAACACACTAACACACTAAAAGTGTTGTTTGTTTGTTTTTTGTTTTTTTGGGGGGGGGGGTCAAATCAGAACACACATCAAAACCGTGCTTAAGCAATCAAGAAACACTAAAGATGATTTGCTTTTTCAGAGAGGTCACTGGTCTGAAATATCACTTTTTTAAATCAACTGTATTCCAGCATATTTTGTGGCATAACACAAGTAATGTTACTTAGTGAACTTTCATTAAATGATAATCCACTGCAAGGTTTATAATCGCATATGTTATAGTGATTACACAACACAATTCATTAACTAATTCATGAGGCATTATTCAAACATGCATATCTTTACTCGAGCGTGACCAAATTCAATAAACAAATTATACAGTCAAAAAATACTTTTAGTTACTCATATCGCACTCTTTCACTCTCGAGAAGAAGGCTAGACAGCCCTAAAAAGCTCTGCCTTTTCGTGGTTCAGTGGAGTTGACTCTCCAGCTGTGGAAGCGCTGCTGTGCCAAAAGTAATGATAGAATACTTTAAAATGAGTTAAACATTTGTTCAGATGCATCATCTTTATTGTATTTTTCCGTCTGACTACAGACAGTCTGAGTCACCGGCTGCTCCTCATTTCAGTCTCGGGCATCGCTTGCGATCACCTTGAAATTAAAGTAAAAGGTTTTGATTGTAACTTATATCTTTGTTGCGTATATCATAGAAGTTTGTTTCCCATTTAAGGAGTAATGTATTATACTAGCATTTGGCTAAATGCTATATGTATGTATATGTATCATTTCACCTAATGATAATAATGTACATTTCCATTACAGTACTTGTCAAGAGGCTCTACGTGCTTTAAATCCACTGATTTCTCTCTCTCTCATGACCTCACCTGTTGCATTTGGATTTAATCTTAACTGACAAGCTCAACTGTTTTGCATGCAGGGTGGAGACATTAAAGGCTGAGTTAATCCTCTCTGATTCCCTGCTGCTGTCACTCACACAGTCTGACTGAAAGCCACAAAATGTTCCTGAGTCAAACCACACAGCGTCACACCTTTGATGTGGCGTGTAATTTTAGACTTAAACACGCTAATACCCAGTCATTTGAAAGGATTTATTTTTATTTCTGTGGTAATCACCTTAGGGTTTACATTGTGTTATATTGTCTCAACCTGATTTTAAACAAAGATCTAATTTGCAGATCATGTTTTTAAATGTACTGTATTGCATAAATATTTCGGGCCTGAGCCGACTGTAATTGTTATTATTTTGCCACGGACCTTTAGCAATTTTTGCCCCAGGTCCATTATCCCTTGCCCCAGGTTCATTGCCCCATACCCCACCCCTGAGGCTGATTGCACCAGGTCCATTGCCCTTTTCCCCATGCCCCATACACAAGGCCCCATGCCCCAGGTCCATTAAACCTTGCCCCGGGTTCATTGCCCCAGGTCCATTGCCCCTGGTCGATTGCCCATTGCCCCAGGTCCGGTGCCCCTTGCCCCAAGTCCATTGTCCCTTGCCCTAAGTCAATTGCCCCTTTCCCCAGGACCATTGCCCCACGCCCCATGTTCATTGGCCCATGTTCATCTTTGCCGTTACTGAATGGAGGTGATCCCACACACCATATTGACGTTTTGAATGTTGCCAAGCGGTAATACATTCTGTATTCAAAACCACAGACTTGTGTTCTATTTATTTGTCTTGACAGCGTGTCCGGCTGACCGCTGACACCTCCAACATGCAAGGGGAGGCGAAGGCCCGTTAATCGCTTCTCTAATTTTGATTACACTCCCAAGCTTCACTTTATCATTGTGTCAGTCATTAATCTGATGATTAATCCCTACAAATTGTTCATAAGCAACCTCCAAATTTATTCTGTTGCTTGGTGAACTTGGTCTGTGTGCATGTCGATACCGCCATGGGATTTTGCATGCTTTGTAACTGAGAAATGATGTATTCCTAACAGGAACTCCACAGGGCCTACTTCAATGAATGCCCTCAAAAATCTATTTAAATTCACAGTCGTGGTCCAATCTATACAATTAGGGCAAATACATGCTTTTATCAACAAACCATAATTTGATTTAACAAACAGAGATGAAGAGATGAAGCTGTGACCGTTAAATAGCTTTCTGGCAACGTTGTTCATTGTGAAGTGGATCTGATTTACTGTGAGGGAATAAAAGATGTTTCGCTAAACATTTAATGTGGAATAACACTGTGTGCTCGCTTCTTTTGATGGTGGTGTGCGTTTTTATGTGTGTTCATGTGACGTGCTGTTCCCGCTTACTTTATGCAAACATAATTCCCACACGAGTGGAGGAAGCTGAACTTTAAGCTGTTATGGGGAAAAAAAATGGTTTTACATAAACTTCTGGCTTAAGTCAGTAAATTAGCAAAATCTGTTGACTGAGAACTGAAAACATCTTTTTTCAAACAATTGGAATATAAAGGTTCAGGTATATTACTGATGACAATATCCCATGTGCATATTGCTAATTTAGTCATATTTTTCTCCCTACCCAGTTATGTTATCAATTCTGAATCCGTCCAACCAATGCTGCGTACAAATTCTCCTCCATTTGTCCTACATTTCATGATCTGTCGGACTGAAAGGTTAAACCGTCGTCGCCTTCAACGGTTTCCAAATTGTGTGCTTGATGAGCAAGCAGAGCGAAAACGTCAACGTGATTCTGTGCTGCTTCTTATAACATTTAAAGTTGATTATTCAGCATTAAACAAGAAAAGCTAAGTGACTTCATTTTAATTTTTAGGACCGTTTAGAGGACACCGCAATTAATGGCAGTGTAACATGCAAAGGCAGAACATGTTACCGGGGATTTATTCCATAATAATTTACAAAAAAACAAAATCTAGCTCATTCAATAGCTCTCTAATAAACTTGACACCTGAGGCCGGGTTGTTGCCGGGATGTTCTTTCATGACCGAATGAACATTTCTGCGAATTATTATATCGTGTGTATGATGTATTTGTGTATTGTATTCATGTTTTAGCAAAAGTTAGCTGCAGTTAGCTAGGAAGTTAGGAAACAGTTAGGAAAGCAGTCCTGCTTCCTAAGCAGTTAGGAAACAGTTAGCTGCCAACTACGACCATCAGGGTTGATTACACGGTTAATTCATTTATCGTTCATTCTCACCGAGTTGTGTAATAAAATGGTTAAGTTGTGCTACTTTACAGTCACAATCAACCCAGTACACGTCATTTTTCACTCAACATATGTAGCCAGTGTGATAACCATTGATTTTAATACAAGGGTGTATAGTGATATCATAGTACAAAAAAACAAACCACTGCGTAGAAATATGTGTGGTATTATGTTTTCATTTAACTCTCATCAAGACACATTAAGCACATTAGCAAACATGTGAAACTATTCCCCTATGTCAGTGGCTACTCAGTAACCCCCGCCAAGGGAATTTAATAGAACAACCATCAATCAACCAATAATGCACTTACAAAAAACCCACAATATGTAAACTTTAAAACCATAAAGTATTTCAAAGGTTGTCACTGCTGTTTGCCTGGCAATTTTACTCTCCCCTTCAGAAGATAATATTTCACTTTAGCTCACATAACCCTTCAGGTTTTCCAGCTTGCGTCGTTCATGTGAATAAAGAGACAAAATAAATCCATCACAACCTGAGAAGTTGTGATGGAACGCGATGGGTGATTCACAGTGACATCGGAAACGCGAAGCAGCAAAAGCGCACACGCTGTGATTGAACCTGGCATTTGTTTTGTTAGGGTTAGATCTGTAATATAATCACCGTACTTAACCGGCATACCTATTTGGTGAAAGGCCAGACTTTATTAGGTGGATGACGTGGACAACGTTGTGGACAGGAAACTGCAGGCATTGCTCAAGAGATGGAACATATCTCCTCTCTGTGCTCTCTCACGGTTCTTTTTTAAATAATAAATATGTTAAATATAAAGAATTCGGTTTCTACATATGGGAATTTTACCTAAACGTTTAGCCACACCACACGCCTTCAATCGTTGATTATCTGTCTGACAGATTCAAGCCTGAAGCTACAGTCAGCAGTTCCATAAGTTAGGCAGAAAAAATATGACATAATATATTTTAAAGTGTGTAAAATATGTAATACATTTAATGTTGAATATACAATAAATAGATTATATTTGAGGGTGCAAAAAATATTGGTACTTTCTAATTTCCACAAAATGAATTAAAACCAAACATTGTATAACCAAACATTATATATGTGGAATTTAAATCTAATTTCCTATTTTTTTATATATATATCATATATAGCACTCGTCACTCTGACCATGAAGGTTATGCAAGATGCTGCTGACATAAAGTAAAATAACGTGGTCGCCATTTCCCTCCATAAAGCACTAAATTCCTGCCAAATCCTGCAAAGTGTGGAGTAACTCTTCTAAATGTAAACTTGACTAAGCATGCATCATCTTCATTGACCTTTCAATGACAAATCCCCCCTCATCTCCGATGCATAGAAGTGGCTTAATAGTCCCTCTGAGAGTCTCCTCTTGATGGGCAAAATCAATAAGCAGTTTTCATACAGCATTCGTCTTGGTGTTTACGTTTGCCTAATCAGCACTAGGAAAAGTGCTGACACTATTTAACTTTCACCGGCCCCACTCGGTATTAGTGCTTTTTTTCCAATGGCAATCTGCTATCTCCTGTGTTCTGGCATTTACTACAGCAGAGAGTGTGTTAATTGGCCCCGGGGCCTGATGTTTGCTTATTAAAGGCAAAACTCAGTCCTCCATCTCTTCTTAATGTCCTTAATTCTCACAGACCGTGGTACAGCTCATAGTTTGTCTATTCACACAGCATACATATGAGCACCGACACTAGGAAACCAGGAATATCTTGAGAGTAATTACTGGTCTCCGCTTCATGCTGTCACGTTACCTTGAATTGAATATACACGTATGTAGTTTGTCATTCTTTTGCTTTACTCTGCAGTTAACAATGCATGTAGTTGGTAGTTGTTTTATGCAATGAATAAAAAATGTCTGGTTCAGACAGCAAAATCTAATTTGTTTAGCACAAGTCAAATTGTTATGTTGTCAGTGTTTCTCCAAAGGCGTTCCATGAGAAGTGGCTACACGTTGCATTTTAAATGGCAGTGTCAGAGCCTCACCTTTGTTGACAACAGCTAAAATTGAATAAGGATGAAACCATGATTGGAAGCATTTGTCTAGAGACAGAATAACAAAAACAAAACTATAATAAGAAGGATAGTGCAGAATGTTTATCAGCCTGACGCATTTATGTCAAATTTTACTTGTTGCTTTTTAGCTAAAATTTACAACAATATTGTTTCCATAAATTCCTTTGATTCCATTCCAGGTGTATAAAACATCATACATGTGGTATCTCCATCCTCCCACTTTTTAGCCGTGGTGCCATGTCGGCACAAGTCGCCACTGTATTTCAGTTTCATTCTGCTCTTAATTATTTTATTTAAGTCACCGCTGGACCAGTGATCTGTTTCGAATGAATCTCGCGGCCCCCGGAATCACAAATGATCGATGCCTCCCGCCGTGATCCCGTCGCAGAGGCTGAGCAGAGGGAATAACCAGACCATCACCCTCTCAAAGACCGTTTCCCTTTGTCTCAAACACCTCCTAATCCTACAAGCATTCACACCCTTACACAATGACAGCCACATACACACTGGGTCGAATATACAGTGCATTCACAAGCATACAGCCTTGTCCCCTGCCAAATCAGAGCTGTGAGTCAGCTATTGGAAATCTGGCAACTAAGGCAAGCACTTGAAATGCAGGCATCTGCTTTGTGGCTTATCTCCACTGCTCAACTGTGCAGAGCAATTGCTGCTTGGCTGGCCCCCCTCGTAAAAAGCTTTCTTTTTTCTCTCCGCCTTTTCATTTTGATTTTCTCTGGTCGCCTATGGCTTCACTGCTCTTAATTGCTATTTTGGAAAGACACTATTAGAATAATTTCCAATTATTTCAATTGCAATCAAATGGATGATTTAACCCTAATGTGGAAGATGGTCCATTGCCATTCCCAATTATGTCAGTGTTAGGGCACAGCTGCAGATAGTAAATTGAGGATGGGGGCATTTAGGGAGGGAAACAAACAAAACATGTCCTTATCGTATGACAACAGTGAGACCAATATCACCAAGGAAATCTAGAAACTGGACCTAATGTGCACAATTCTGTTTTTGAGATAATCTCTATGGCATAGTATAAGTGTTGGTGAATATAATGTGGGATTTAAGGTTTTGACCCATTGGGTGTTTTTGTACAAACACATACAAACACGTCTGTGTATTGAAAGATATATTTAAGTAAGTTCAAGGGGAACTTAAAAGGTCCTGTGAAAGAAATTTACAATAAGCAATACTTTCCACAACATATACTGATCTGTTGTATCCAAGTTAACTTCTAGTAATTTCTCACTACAGAAATATGCAAAAAATCTGGTTCAAGCTGGTTCAACTGTGTCATATATATCAGACACAGTATGTATGTATTTTCTATTTTAAACCTCATGTTTAGGTCAGAAATCTTAATCCACAGAAACAGCTGCACCTCCAGTCACCAGTCCGTCAAGCTCCTGAAGTTTGCGGATGACACCACCCTCATTGGACTGATCTCTGGTGGGGACCACTCCGCCTACAGGTCGGAGTCTGACCATCTGGTGACAAGGTGCAGGCAAAACCACCTGGAGCTCAACGCTCTGAAAACAGTGGAGATGGTGGAAGAACGGAGTCCCACCTTCCCCAATTCCCCTGTGTGACTCCCCCTCCATCATCACCCAAGAGCTCAAGGGCTCGGCACAGGCTGTTCTACCTGAGGCAGCTAAAGAAATTCAACCTGCCAAAGTCGATGATGGTGCACTTCTACTCGGCCATCATGGAGTCCATCCTCTGCTCCTCCATCACCGTCTGGTACACTGCAGCCACAACCAACGACAAGGGTCGTCTCTCCAGGACCCTGAACTGAGCTAAAAGGACCCCTCCCACCCCAGACAAAACCTGTTTGTTCCCCTTCCATCTGTCATGAGGCTGAGGTCCATCAGGACCAAGACCTCCCGCCACACAGTTTCTTCCCGTCAGCAGTTGGGCTCATTAACAGAGCCCGGGTACCTCACTGACTGACTTTGACATCCCCTTTTCCACCGGTCACTCCCTTCACACTCCACATGCACATACACTTGTCACGTTCACATACACTCACAAGACAATTGTGTAGAGTACTGGTTATTGCTTGTGTGTTATTTTTAAATTGTCTATTCTATATCCCCCTAGCCTGTAACCTTATGTTTTATTCTATAAAGTTAAATTGTATATTTGTAAATTGAACATGCCATTTTCTTGCACTTTATCTTATCTTATGTCTTGTTGTCCATTGTCTTACTGTCTGATGTTATGCACGTACCACCATGTCAAATTCCTGATTCCTGATACCTGGTAAGGGCGGATTCCCGACATTTTATATTCCAGTTTTCACATAGTAAGACCAAAGTATTCCACATGTATTCTGTAGCTGGCTGACTCTCCTCCTGAGAATACAACCTACATCACTGCTTCTTTCATCCCATTATGCATGGAGCGTATCGGAAATGTCAGTGGGAGTGTAAGGCTTGATTGAGCTCAAGCAGTGGCTCAAATGGGATTTAAAAATAATAAAGTCAAGACGAAAAGTTGTACCTTTCCCCCACAGGTAAAATAAATGCTAAATGCACAGCATTTATTGAAAGCCATGCAAATTATTAAAGTTTTGTCATATATAATGTTCATCTCTCACAAAGTAGCCTCACATCTTTCTTATAAAAACCATTATGACTCCATGTAATCAGGCTGCATTGAGTATGGAATAAAGCACACCTAATCGGGACAAAAAAAATCCCCAAGTAATTGTTCAGCTTATTCCTGCATTTGAGAGAATGAAAGGAGGGTATAATGTTCATAATCGCCCGTTGGCACGAGGAACAAAAGGTGATGTAGGGAAATCGCAGGGAAGTGATGACGAGGTGGAGATATCTGTGAGGTCATTGCAATTCTTTTTAGCTTTTATGTTGTTGAATAATCTTTGGTTCAATTACTCACCCTGAAGGTGTTTCTGATTTTAAGGTACAATTGAATGATGCTGATTATTATAATCAGATATTTCACTGAAGAATACTTTTTTCACCACTTCCTCATCTTATTTCCAACCACCGTTCAACTTTCCCCTGTTAACCTCAAAGTATATTCATGTATTCCTGCCTGTGTACAGGTTCCTGTATAACCTTCAAATACCTTTTTTATTGTATTCCCAGGGCAGTGTAACAAGGAGAATCTAACAGATAAATGATATGGACTATTTCCGTCAGTTATTCCCAGTTCACAGCCATCCTATTACTTTTTATGAGAGTTTCTGACACCTTTGCTGATGCCTTCATCTATCACTTACGTTTTCTTATGCTCTCCAGCAATAATCAGGTTGCTCGCGGTGACTTTATTTAGTTCATTCAATGTCGTGTGAGGACGGGAGGATGTATCCGTAAAGCGCATAATGTGGAAGGTGTTTTTAAAGCTAGGGCATCCAATGTAGCTTTAAAAAGACACCTGTGTTTTCAAAACCATTTATAAGTTCACGGTACACTGTGATTCGTCTGGTGCCGTCTTCACTGCCGGCTCTCTCTCTCTCTCTCTCTCTCTCTCTCTCTTTTTGTCTCTGTTGCATGATGTCAGTTATACTGTCGGACATTTTTCGTGCCGCATCTGACTGCTCATTCTTCTTTCATTATGTATGTTTACTGAACAATATTAGATTAAATGACCCCATTCAATTTTCATTCAAACCCAAATGTAGCAAATTTAATTGAAACAAGGCCCATTTTTAACTTTCTGAGGGTGGCAATAAAGCCTTTCCAATGTACTCTTCTTTTTTCGCTGCTTCTAGCGCACTGGGACAACAGTTATTTACTGGCTGTCATACTTAACAGGTGGTCGAGGAAGAGAAGTGACACTGAGTACCTCTCTGGAGTCGGATTAAGTGCCTTGGGTCTAAAACAGTGGCTGGCTGATAAATTGTCCGGTAAGTTATGGTTGATAAAACCGATACTGTCATACTTACTGACATTGTTTCACATGATATTCTCTTCTTCAAATGCAAGGAAACAGCCGCAAATATTCACATTTCGAAGACAAATAAGCCAGTACACTCAGGCTTTTGCTGCATATCAATCCACCTGTCTGACATCCATCCCGTTTTTGACAATGATGGCGTGAAAAATGAATATATGGAGGTATGAAATATGAGCTTGGCCCCACAGCGTGTGATTGATAATTGCTGTAGCGCGGCTTCCCGCCCCGCCTGCTCTTCTGTGTCAGATTGGGCCGATGACTAATGTGTGCATCTGTCTGTGACAAAGCTCGGTGTGCGCTTTCCGCTGCAGCCAGACAGCGCAGATCATGGCTTATTAGTAAGGTGACAGTCCAACACTTCAACCTGGCATCAAACAATAACATAAAAGAGAACGAATTTGTTTGAAGTTCCTTACCCTTCCGACACTTCAAAAGTAAAAGTTTCCCAAATTTGGAAAGTTTTCGGCTACTCTGTTTCTAGAAAAGTGTCAAGTCACGTAGAGCAATATCAAATAAAAAATCTCTTTCCAAAACAATCATGTAATCATTGCCACCAATGAGCAGGTGCTCCCAGGCTCCGTCCCATGTGTTAATGAGGCGAGGACGCGCTCCCTCCCTCTGTTCCTTGCTGATTGACTTCCTATTTGCACACCTCGTTCTTAGATGGGGTCGTTATTAGGCAAATGAATTGCTGCTCCAGTGGGCTTTGCCATCAGATAGCCGAGACTGAAGGTTAATGACAGTGTTGTAGAGCAGGAAATAGGAAGCCTCGCCAGGCATGACGCCCTACTATGAACATGTGCCCTTTGACCTGGTCGTCACCTGTGTCCCGTTCCAGGTCCCGACTCCCCCGGGTGAACAATCTGTGAGAGCCGGCTGCACCAGAAGCTCAATGAATGAACCATTAATCAGGGTAAAGGGTTGCTTCATTTACTTTTCCTTCCACTGTATACCTGGACGGTTTATCACAGTAGCTAGGCTGCATGTCATGCTACACGTTAGCTAGCAGTCCCGGATAATGTATCCAATGAACAAAAGAGAGTAAGACTTGCTTTAAATTGAATTTGTCATGTGCATTGTGTGAAATGCTTTGCAATAAGGTAATCAAGTGATTGCAAAGGTCTGCAGTGACGGAGCGGCACTTAAGAATTATCTTTAATGCAGTTAATGGCTCTCCCTGTTTGATTTACTATTCATACATTTTACAAAACTTTTCCTCTTGTACTAATGTGTAAATTCAATTCCTCTCTGTTGTTAAATCAATTTGCACCCCCCCCCCCCCTCTTCACCCACACATACAAACCCAAGTACTGTGAAAGCAAAAACCAAGAAGCGGTTTAGTTTCTCTTTTAGACAAATCCAAAAATCCGCACCAAAAATCTTTTGCCGTAGGTTCATTTCCAGGGTGGAAAAGTCCAACCTCCTTTGCCAGACTTTAATGAATTCTTTCTTTTCTCCCTTTGCCGAACGTAAAAAAAAGAAGAAAAATGAATAGCGAGAGTCCATAGGGTTGGCCGTGCCAACAGACATTGTTCTTGGCACTGTGCCTGGTTTCAAGGGAAGATTCTTTTGTTTGCAGCTGGCTTCCCTCCCTCGACGCAGGGATGAAGGTGGATTTTACTGTAATACACCAGAAGAACTCTTTTTTAATTTGAATTCTGGGTTGTTGTTTTTTTACTTCAGTGGAGACTTTTTCTCAGAAAAGCAGAAGAATATACAGAAAATTCAATATGGTATCTTAGCAATTGTAAGGAAATACCTGTAACAAAGGTCACAATATTGCAACACGATTGGTACGCCTTCTGGCTGAGAAATAAATGAACAAGTACGTCCAAAAATAACAACATGTGTGTGTTTCTTCTGGTGGAGAAATGGCTTCTTTATCAAAACAGCAGTTATCCGAAAGTAAGAGGTCAAAGGAGTCATCTTTTTCCATATGGTTAGCTCTGACATTGAGAACAGCTATCAACCAATGACCATCATCATTGGTTGATAGCTGTCCACCATTCAAATAACATGGCGGAGGTGGGGCCTTTGAAACTGCACTTTATTGTGGGTATAGATTTCCACATCCTGCATTTGATGCTGTTTTACTTCTGCAGATCATTGCTTTTATCTGGCACGGAGAGCAGAGTTTGCCAGCCACATTATTAATTACTACCTCGGTGGTTGATTACAACGGATTAATAGGTAAATAAAAACAATTTACAGTGTGATTAAGTACCAGATGGCACAACCCATTCGCAGTCAATAAACAAACTTACCAAAACGTTGATTAATTACCAGTCAATTAATTATACATTACTCTGTCTCTCTACACCGAAAACATTTCCTAATTTATGAATGTATTTGTAAAATGTTCTTTGGGGCATGATGTTTCTTGTATTCTGATTCAACATTGCTAAACGTCTGATTTTAAATAAAATGTTTCAAACGGTTCTCCAATGGCATCAGGAGTTTCATAGGAATGACGGAAGATAATTAATAATATAATGATTTATAAGTGTGTACTAAATAAAACTCCTCATTTGCATCATCATTCATATACATGTTTGTCACATGACGAATAAGTCAAAAAAACTTTTTACGAAACTAGGTGTGTGTATTAAACCTGGAAATGACCAATCAACAATGGGACATGTTTGCATGAACAGCAGCTGACTCTGATGCCTTAGAGCAGGACGTCTCTTCCTGTTTGTTTGTTCTGTTTTTATCGGTTTTAGATTAAGAAAGAAGCAGTGTATTAAGTTTAGATCAGTGAATTCATTTAATAAGTAATATATTATTTTTAAGCCAGTTTAAACATGGTTTCAGGATGATAATGTAAGAATGGTGTTTAAAATGTATAAAATATAGGTCTTCTGTTGGAATGATGATGTAAGTGTCTTTAAGATAAAAACATCTTATTTTTCTTCCAAAGGTCTCTGAAGTCTTTTTTAACTGAATAGGCAAAAAGTTTCAGTTAAAAAAGACTTCAGAGACCTTTGGAAGCAAAATGTACACAAGTTGAGCTAAAGCAAACGTTAAGCTTCAAACCCTAACAACGTGAGTGACTATATTATGCGTTTGGAAAAGTCCCAGCTGTTTGAACAAATTGAAAAAAAAACAATTTTATGGTTATGTCTTGAGAACTAATTCATTCATCCATGAATAGAACCATGCTGCGAGTCTTTGTAAATCAAGTAAAAGAGCTGCATGGAATCTGGAAACCAGTCCTTTGATTGAAGTTTTTGCAATAGATTCCTACATTTTTTTACTTTACTTACTTTATTTTACTCTCTATTTTGTTGTTTTACTACGCTTCAATTTCATTCACCGTAACAATAATAGCTTCATTATTTAGGAAGAAACTACTTCCAAACTTTACCCCTCAGACATCTTTTTAATTGCCCATTTGATCAGCGGTCATTAGTTCATCAGCCTGATGAACGTTCAACAGAGCATCAACAGACAGTTGAGACTGACATTTAGAAGTGAGCCTTTTGTGAAAGAAGGTATTGACTTTGTCCCAATATATTGCTCTTTTCTTCTTTCTTACTTCTTTTCTCTTCCAGCTGAACAAGGTTTGCCAAGAGGTTCAACACTTAAAAAAATAAGAGAAAGATGCCTGAATTAAAAAGGATGCCGTCCAGCATGTGTTTGTCGTGGGTTCAAAGCAAGGTTGAGTATGAAATAATGTCCTTTTATTCGAGAACAGCATAATTGTTGTGAGGATCAAATGTCCAGAACATCTTCAGGATACAACACTGCCTGCACATGTTGTAATGATTTATGTATAAGTTACCATTGCAGATTGTTTCTTGCTGTTAGTGTTGACCTATTTATTCTGCTCACTGTGGGCAATAAAATGATGTATTTTATTAATAACGCCGTCTCTAAAGGACACTTGGCACCCTTTGTAACCCACCATGAAGTATTGTTCCCATTGCATTATTTATGCTTTGCTATTGAGTGGGATCAAGCAAACTAGCTTGGTTGCTCCAATTGTCTGCGATATTTGGGTTTGCGATAACCATCAAAGAAAATACACATAAAGAACTCACATGCAAAGGTAACACTTTTATCCCTGAATAGATTTCCAGTTTATAAGTAAACATTTTTTCAGGATCTTTTTTGAACCTCTGATTAGTTTTGATGGAATAATTTTAGCTTCTTATATTAAGACAAACTTGCAAGATTTATAAATTAAACTGTCTCGTGTGATTATTTATACAAGAACCAAATTACAACCGCAATCACTCGTCAAACAAGTGTAAGACAGAATTTATTAAAGACTTACAGACAAAGGTGACTGAAAGTTGGAGTCAGCGAGAGGTAAGGTATTGCTTTAATTCAGCCTGCTTTTCCCCAACCTTTGTTGTATATGTTTGTTGCAGCTCATGCTCGACAACAAAGACAGTGGCCCTTGGGACACATGAACAGTATCACGAGGTCACAGCAGACCCAGAGGAGCCTGCATTTCTTTATGGATGGGAAAGGACAGAATGCTCTATCCATTACCAGCGGAAGTGAGGCCTCGGGTGAGCTTTTTGTTTTTTCAAACCTGCAATGTCTGGTGTTTTAGGCCATTTGGGACACAGTGGAAACAAGCTAACCAAATATTGACATACTTTCAACTAATACGTCCATATGATGATGATTTACATATTCAGGAGATTTGGTGCAGAATTAGCATTCCATTGTTTTTGTGATCACAAAAACTTAGCTCTTAGCTGATGAATGCTCAATCATGTTCACCAGAAAGTTATTAATTCATTGATTCAACATTTTTAACTGAAAACGTCAGCCTACAGTAATGCTATGAAAAAAAGAAAGTGAATCAAAACAGTGAAGTTTTGGACTGGAAAACCAAAACACGTTCTTTCGTCTACGTACATTATACATATTGGCATTTTACCAGTGCATGCCAAACCTAATTTTATTTTAGTTTTAACCCAAAAAATTTAAAAGACATATTTTGTAGATGTAAAACACATGAATGGCAATTTCATGGTTATTATTATAATTACAAATCCTTTGAGTGTGAAAAATATCAACAACACGCTCATTATGGGTTTTACAACAGACATTTACAGCAACAATTTATTTAACAAAAAAGAAAATGCTTATTTGCTTGATGGTTCCTGCTCAGCTTATCAAATGGAAAAATTAGAAGACAATTATTATTAGTTTTTAAGCTTTCACATTTTCATTATTCTTCAACTCAGAAAGAACACATGTGCCTGGAGACGCAGGATTAATAGGAAAGTATGAGGGGATTGTGACGTTTGGTTGACAGAGACATACTGTGGCTGCTGGTTATTTGACTGATGAATTATATTTACAAGAACAAGAATTACAAGAACATCTGAATGAACAACATAAAGATATTCAGAAATATTCATCATTTAGAATTACAACAACTCTGTAGGTAATAATGGAAATACCCATTCGTCTAAAAACTCAATGTGGCATTCTATTGTGTGTGCAGCCCTTTAACTCCTTTAATCACTGCTGTGATTCAATGGTGGTTTTAACAAGGATTCACATGATTGAGTTGGTAAATAATATTATCTTAATAAAGGAATGTATTGGAATTCTTTATTGATTAACAGCATCATCCATCGCCTGCGCTTATTTGAAACCTTTTCATTTTATTTATTTTGTATTAGAGATTAAATTACAATGTTTCCACATTGTGTCTTTTCCCTTTTTTTTGGTTCCCAGTTTGATGTTTTTAGTGGATGGATTTTTACTTCAGTCCTTACATCCAAACGTCAGTTTCACTGCTGACCCTTATTATTTTTGTGCGTGTGTGTGCATTGAGAAAGGAGCTGAAAGAGGACAGAAAGGTGAAGAGCTGTGCTCAAATACAGACTTTTAGCAAATATTTATGGTTTGTGTTTAGCAGGCAGCTTCATTATCAGCTATGAGTCAGGCATTATAATGACTTCCGACCTTCAAACTGCCATAGCACAAAGAAATTTGTGTTTTAAAGACACACATAGTGCAGCCCTAGCAAGATTGTGTCGGTTCAACAGGCTTATCGAAAAACACAAGCTGAGCCAACAAAAACACATCAAGTTACAACAAATGATTTATCTACCTCTTATAATCTGTCCAATTTAAAATGTCTTTCTACGGGCAATCAGTGTGCAATTTACAATCTACTAATCCCTGAAAAAACACTACCGGTCTGACGCACTGTGTGCCCAGTTAGCATATGCAGAATAGAGGAATCTAACGGGCAATCATCTAACCATCATCAGGAATCAGGAATTCTATGAGGGGTCAGGCAACGAGGCCTGTTTTCTGATTTATCAAAAGCAATTGCCTTACAAAAACATTAGCAAGTCATTCAATTACCCAGCTTAGCCACAGCAAGTGAACAGAATCACTTCAGGGTACATGGATTTTAAATTTTAAATTTGCAAATAGTGTTGATAATTTCTGATGCATTCATCTGATTGTCAGCTGTCAATTAATTCACGTAGGTTGTATAATACAACCTGGACAATTTATTATGTGTTTCTAATCCCTCCTTATATGGAGCGGTTTGGTAAATGTTATTTAACTGACATCAATTTATACTTTCTTAGCATACTAAGTGCTTTGATGGTGGCTTAAATACACTAATGTAGCAGTCAGTGACTGCAAATAATAAATATAAATTTTCTCCATCCCAACAGATATAAATGCAACTCCTGGTGTAGTTGGATCAATTATAACATCATAACTTATGCAAAACACATGTGGAAGGGACAATGGAGCATAACTGTGGCGCAAACGGGGAGACTTTGCACACGGCGTGATGCAAGTGTACAACAAATGAATGCTTTTAAGTCCTAAATAATTGTCTTAGCCGTATAGCTGCTGCACCGATCGACCCGGAGTTTACATGAAAAACGTCCAAGTGGCTAGTATCTGTGTGCATGTATGTGTTATAGGCCTGCAAATTACAAGCGGCCCCGGCTCCAGGTCCTTTGGCCCCAATAATTGCAGTTTGAGTGTGTGGCTGTTTCACTCAATCCGAAGGTCTACGGAGGTAATATCTATTGGAAGGAAATGTGGATGGGGACTCTCAAACATGTCTGAGAGAGCAAGTACTCAACACCTCAATTTTAGCTTTAATTTGTCTCCCACGTGGACATTACTGTAGTGCATGCGCCTCTTTATATTACTCGTCCCCAACAGCCGAGCACCTTTTAAATGGTGGCTGGTGGCGCCGGCTTGTTATTTGAAAGGCGTCAAAGTCGAAAGTGGAGCCTCTTCATTTCCTCTCCATTCTGTTGAGTGCAGCGGCAGACAGAAAATCACAGCACGGATGGACGCGGCTCTGTCATAACTTGTCACGCCGATTGCACTTTGTGATCCTTGTTTCAGCTGTCATGTCTCTGCTTTGATTCAAGAAGACTTTCATACCTTTTGTTCTTTTTTTTTCGTTCTTAATCCTACTACAGTCTAATGAGATGCAATAATAATAAACGCTAAAAGGTAGCAAGAGCCTTTGACTTCTAATTTGGTAGCAAATCACCCCCAGTGCTCTATGGGTAACATGTGCAACCTTCTGGACATTGACAGTGGCTTATTGGCTAAAAGTGACAGCAGAGTGGTGTTTTTTTTGTTTTTTTTCAAGGCTGCCGGGTCTGGAGATGCAGGTTGCTGTTTAATATGCATAGACTCTCTAATTACAGCCCTCTTACTCTAATGATGTGGCCTTGAGACCGGCATGCAGAGAAATGGAAAGAAATAAGCATGCATGCACACACACTTGACACAAGCACACACACATTCTGTCTCTTTTACTTACACACACACATACAAGTCACTAAAACGCACAAAAGCCCGGCTGGCTAGGTTTGAATCAATCTGAGGAACCCCCCCTCGGGTAAATTACCATGTTAGTGGGGAATGGAGATGGGGGTGCGTGGGTCGGCACAGCACATATGCCATGACAGATAAAATATAACAGCATTCCGTAAACAAGAATGAGAAAAATAAGCATTTTGTGGCAGAAACCGTCTTATTTGCGTGCACCTTTGGAATATGGCAGCATAACACAACAGACATCCATACAGATGAGGCAGAAAAGGTCAATTGGCCGATCAAATGGTTGCATGCGCGTCGCCCGCTTTATGCGCATATTATTTGCTTGCCACTCTCTCTCCTACATAGTTTTATTCACACACAAACCAGAGCCGAGACAAATAGCTACCCCCTCCTTACTTTTGTTTCTCTTGCTGTCTCTCACACACACATATACTCTCTCTAGCACTCCAAAGGCACCGTGGGAGCTTGCTTTGGTGGAGACCTTAAACACACGCAAGCAAAATATCCTGTTTGAGCCACGGCAAACCGACACAACCCTGCAGCTACGCTCTTTGATGAAACGAACGCCCGGCTTAGAAACAGAATTTCACCAAATAAATACTTGACATTCAGAGGATGCCCCGTTCAGAGGATACTCCGTGTCGCGGGAGGTGATTGCATTGTGTTTGTGGAATACAAAGCCAATGAATAATTCACACAAGTCAGAGACATTCCACCGTTTACACGACGCCTCTGCATTTTCAATGAATTGTGCCGGATTAGTTAAGTCCGGATAAGCTTTCTCATATTTCTTTTTTTCTGAGGGTCATGTACGGCGATGCATTGGAAACTCCTTGGGAGAGTTCTGTGCTGAAAATTGGAAGCAAGGCATCCAAATTGTTCCTCAGCCCTCAGCGGGGCTTCTGCAGCTATACACGGCAGAAATTCCACAGCACCGTGCCGCACCGCGGCTGACAGGGCGGGAGATTACAGCGCTGTGTATGCCTTCGCCAGCCGTGTCTTCGCGGCCCCCCGCTCAGCGGGCGGCTCTCACACCCGCAAAATGGATCAATTATCCAGTCGCAGACACCCATCCACACCACTCTCACACAATTAACTCGCCCTGACACATGACAAGAGGGACCGGAGGATTTGGGAACAGTTTCCTGACTGGTAAAACAAATCTTAGAGCATGCCCTCTCAACTTTCTCCCCCCAAAAAACATCAAATCTGTCTTTTTCATTTCTGTTTTACTCCTTTACGATCACAACGTGTCCCATCTGCAGTCGCCTCATGTTGCACAAGAAGTAGCAACACTGCCTCAACTCTGGCATATGTAGGAATGTGACCACCAAACTGTTTGGACTTGAAACTCTAAGACTGAGATGCACAATTGTTTGTTCAGTCTCCAACCTTGACTCAATCGGCGAAATCTCATTCATAACAAATTGATATGCTCCGAATGGTTTCCATGTGGTTCTTCTCTTGAGATGGACTGAGATCCCGACATTGCTTTAATTGCTGTTTTGTGAGGAGAGATCGTATGATTATTTTTGACTTAACTTGTCTAGGTTTAGGTTCAGGGTTTGGGTAGGATCGTTTAAAACTCAAGCAGACACACATGAACTGATGCGGATCAGTGCTGCGTGATTATTACACAGTAATGCGTTGATGTCCTGTGACAGCTCAGGGGTGCGGACCTCGTAGTGAAGTCTGCCCGCTTCTATTTTTAATGATAACCAGACTGTATTTTACTGGTGTGTTTGACTGTGATTATTTCAAACTTGGGTGAGTGACACGACCTTCACACGGCAGATGTAGTGCTCACAATGTTGACTTTGTTTTTTGTATCAGTAGGTTTCGAGGAAGCGTCGAGCTTCAATACCAAAGGTCAAGTATTCAGACAGCTCTGAACAGGCATGTTCTGAAAAAGTTGTTTCATCTGCCAGTGAGTTGTCAAAAAGATCAGTTAGTGCTGGAATAATGCTTCTGGCATTCCTTACTCTTTTAAGTTTGGAATACTAATAGATCTTCTTTATATATACAAACTAATGGGTACACAAACTGCCACATGTGATTAATCATTGTACCTTCAGGTAAAGAACGTGCAGTCATCCATCGCAAGAAGTATCGGAGGAGAGGGAAGGACACAGAGAGGTTGAAAAAAGCTGTGAAGGACAAAGCTGTTTCATCTAACAACCTCACCTACGTAGCCCCCAACGCGCTCTATGTGATCATCGTGCCGCAGAAACCTCTTTGTGACATGAAACACGATCCTTATATGATTTCATAAATAACATTCCGTACATTGTGGCATTTGCTTTGGAAGTAACTTTTCAGAACAACTCACATTAATATTAGCATATGTTCAGCCAGACATTTTATTGCCTGCCTAGATTTTTTTTTTTTCATTCCTTCAGCAGATGTTCTCATGGCTATCATCAAACAGATTTATGCAAGCTGATTGGGGCCAAAGAATCTCCAGGAACTGAATAAACATATTCAAGCCGGAAATGGACCATGGCTCCTGCTGTAGCGAAGAAAGGTTGCCTCTTCTTTGGTCCGTAGTTTAACCTCCATGTGGAAAGAGACTCGCTGTAGTGTGAAAATGTCAGGAATCTTGGTCAGTGTCCTGGGACTTAAAAGTAATTCATGAAATCCTAAATTCTTCTTTCCATTCTTTTCATTTCACTGTGGGTTTCCTTATACCCGCGTGTTTCAGCATCTCCAGATATGTGCAATTATACCTTCTATTCTCAGTTTTCAGAATTTCTCCATTATTTGCTTAACTTTTTACTGCCCAATTGTCTCCCATTTCTGCCCCAAAACACCCAATTCAGAACCTTCAAATGAAATGAAAACAATTTTCTTTTTTACAGCATTCTGTTAACTTACCAGACTCCTACTTACTTTTGTAAGTAAGAATTCCTTGTGATCATGTGATTCTTTCTCATGCATACCTCAATATGTTAAAAGTTTCCATTTTTCTGTTTTATGAATTTGTTTTGAGAAAAGATTTAGTAAAATCAGCCCTATGGTCCGTCTGTGCCTAAACATCAAATTAGAAACGTCTCCAAATAATCACACTATTAGTGCCCAACGACCTGCGTGGAACATGTGGCCTGGCCTGTCGCTCCGCGTTTAACTGCTGGAAACATTCCGTCTTTTGTGACATCAATTTGTTAACCGTGGTCCGGCACGGCTGCCGCTGGTATCTCCTGGGTTCTGAGCTGTCAACATGAAGGACAAACAGCCTTCCGACGGGAGAATAAAGCAACAGTCAGCCCGAATCGGCAGATTAACAAACATCTATTTTACATGAATTCATTGCCGCCTAAAATGTCTAAAAATGATATACATTCATGTTACAACATACTTTGAGCTTGTGTTTAGGTGGGTAAAGCCTTTGTGTTAGTCCACAGCGAGCTGTGCTAACCTCATTAGAATGCGTGTGTATTAAAAACAAAATTACAATTGTTTTCTACTGAACGCCTCAGATGTTCATTAGTTGTTTAAACATTTTATTTGAGCCTTTTTGCACTTAATGTCTCCCTATTAACAAGCAGAAATCACATTTGCCACTGACACAGCACTGTCGTCCTGCAGGTTGATGGGGTCCGGCTGCTTTCATGATGCGCTTTTGTTGAATGCTGAAAAGGTTGATTAAAACACCAGAATGATGTGTCTCGCAGCACAATTAAATCCATTGATCCCGCAGAGGACGGGGGAAAAGGGATTCATGTCCTCATTGATTGTTTGTCCATTCCAATTTGTTGATCCCCTCAATGGCTTTGGAGCTGTGGTGTGATGACTCCTGACCAGGGTAAATGCATTTTTCTCTTTTAACTCAATAAATCTTCACAAGAAAAAAAAAAGCTTTGGATTTCGCCACAAGACGGAAGCTTATAAGTCAAGCCCAACACAATCAGCAAACTGCATTTGAACAAATGTATATATTTTTTACCAGGGTTTCGGCTTCACTGCAATGCTACGAGTAAAAATACTTTCTGGTTGGTTCTCTGTCGCATTCTGCAGCTATGCACATTCCCCCTCATGTCCCCTCACCCCTCAGACCTTCCATCCTGAGACCTTCCACTGGTTTCCCTCTCTTGCCAGTTCTAGCATACTTGACATATCCTCCCCCCCCAAGTTCACACCAGATCTTTCTTTTGCTCTTCACCCCTCTAGTATATAACTGGCCCTTTTCCACCCACTGCTTTCCACTTCGTCAAAGCTGTGATGCCGACTGTCCTTTGTGCTATCGCCTGTTCGGGGCAACCTGACTCCTGCAAAAGTACTGCCTGCCTGTGTGAAACTGTCCCAGATCTTCTGACATTTTCTCAGTCCTCGTCATACTTGCCTGCCTGTTTGGTCCTTATTCTTAAACATGCCAGTAAGCCAATGTTCCCTTTATTAAATCATTGAACTGATGTCTGTCTTCCAGCTTTGTCAGCGCCCGGGTCAAATCTTTCATTTCCTGAGTGATGATAAATGCATTCTCGTTCCTCCGTGTTCTTGGGCTAATGAGCTGCTCTGCAGTGAAAAAACCCCAACAGCGCTGCTCTTTTGTGCCGGTGTCCTCAACATGGTAATCGGCTTGCACTCGTCATGAGGCTCAGTCTTTGATATGCAGGAAGCTGTAAAGTGCACATTTAGCTGCCATTTCAAAACAAGACAGCTGGACAAAGAGTTTTGTACCAACACATGAAGCTAGTTAGCCACAATCATTCATACAAGGGACAATTGTCATTTCAGATGTCTTAAATCAATGACTGTTTGCTAGAACTCTGTCCACATCTGCCTGGAATCATGGAGCCCTTGTTCTAAAGATTGTCATTATGAAATACAGATGTAGTATTTCCTAATGGCACACACACACACACACACGGTGGAACTGGGTATGCGTGTGCGCCTCCTGCTCCCTGCGGTCTGCCGTTGGCTAAGCCTCTGTTAATTTCACTAACCACCTTGGCCATCTTCTCTACGGCGATCATTAATCATCTCCCTCCTCTCTTTTGCTTTCCTCTCCTCCCCGCTACCCTTCCCCCACATCCCCTCCTTTATTTTCCTGCGCTGCGCTATCTTTTTCCCCTCTCCTCTGCTTCCTCGTGCTCCGGCGTTTGTGGCAGAGCTGCAGTGATGAGATAACACCAACAGGACTAATGGTAAGAAGGCAATAAAGTTAACAAAAAGCCTATTACATGCAAATTATACAGATAATGTGATGCTGCAGCGCTGTGGAATAGTGTAAACCAGAGAAACATTTTCATGATTTTACTTAAAACAAAATGCTGCAGGCTAAAATCTTGACCAATAACACAATAATTGTTTAAATAAATGTTTTATGTGTGTGTGTGTGTGTGTGTGTGTGTGTGTGTGTGTGTGTGTGTGTGTGTCTGTGTATTTATATCTGTTTTAATCATAGCTCTTCATGCTGTCAAACAGATACAACACACTGACTGATTTAATAAAGAATCAGTTAAGCCAGATGAGAGATCAAAGGACAATAATGGTTACCAGCGTCTCATGAACTGCACGGTCTCACATTAGGGCAACATGGCTCAGAGATAAATTATTGCACTTCAATATTACAACATTTGCGGTCGACTCAATCGTGAATACATATGCTGCCGTGTCTTTTTATTTGTTGTTTTATTTGGAGATATATTCATTTATGCATCTTTTTTGAATGTCTTCATAGGACAAATAAACGCCGCTGTTAAATGCCACATTAATAAAAACTACCGGAAAATAACTTTTGTTATTTCAAATTCAGATTTAGTCTTTTGCTGCTGATCTACTCGCTGTGCAGTGTCTCCAACGCGTTTGTGTCGTACTTTTAGTGGTGGGACAATATGTGCTGCAAAACAGGAGCAATAAAAACTGCCGTGAGTACAATAATTCTTGGAGCTGGCTGTGAAAACACAATTATAAAAGGTTCCTTGGGGCTGTATTAAATCGTTCCACTGGTCCAAAAGCGTGAATGGTTGCATTCACCATTTTGTCAGATCTTTGACCAAACAGACATGTGTAGACAACTTTCATATACCCGACAAATCTATTTCCTGGGGCTTCATCTCTTAAGTCATCAGTTTACTGTCAACAATTCTTGCAAGATTAGGCTACTCTGCCTGAGGCTACGTACAAGAAGAACTATTAGTTAATTGCTGTATATTAAACTGTATTCACTTTTACTCTGTCAATTAATCAAGCTTCATTTCAGACTCAAGGTCCAGATTCTTCTGACTCTTATGGATTTGTATATTTAAAAGAATAAGTGATGTAATGTATGTGGGACTTAATGTTGATCTGCTGTTGGATTACTTTCATAAATAGCGACACAGTTTCCTTTTGACTGTAGGCCACCTGGGTTATGTCATTTTACAACCTTTTTTGGTTGCTTTCATTATAGGCCAACTCATTACTTATATTATTTACTTTTTTGGCAAAACACATGTATGGTAAATCTCAATGTAAGGGGTCAGTGTTGGTGTAAACAATAAAGAGTTGGGGAAGATTTTTGATTCCACTCATCTTGTGTAATTCATGTTGTACGCACACTACTATTGATACTGATAGATACATAGTCTTTTCCCCTCAGTGCTTCTGCTGTTTGGGCGCAGATGGACTCCCTCTACAAAATACAACTTGTGAGATCAAACTTCAAAGTGAAAATTTCCTCTTTCACTTGGACAAAATCATTTCTTCTATTATAGACATTAACTGCTGCCCTGTGCCCCAGAAAACTGAATTCGTCACACACCAATGACTTCCCCTCACATGTCAATGAGTTGGTTCGGACTTCTTCCCATCACACAGCTTCTAACCCAGAAGAGAAAGCTCTTGTCGGAAAGGCAAGTTATGTTGCATAACTTCAAATTGTGCGTAGTTTGTGCGGTTTGTATGTCCGAGGTGTTGAAAGGAATTACCCAGCGGAATTTCATTCCTCGCCACCACAATCGCCTTCCTGCCCCCAAAGTGAGTACACTGTTCACTGTGACATTTTCGAAAGCCACATCGTTGACTTAACTCAATGAAATGTACCACAAAAAAAAAAAAAAACACAGGTACCTGACAGTGTGGAAACGGAGCGGGACGTTAAAGGGGAGAAGAATTCAGCAAAACATTTAGGCCATTATAAAAAGGTCATTCTCACCACAACACAGAGCCCACCTATGCTATAAATAAAGGTCTATATACACATACGCTATATATTACTTAACGCTTAAGCAATATTGATTCTCGCTCTCTACCCTAAAGAATCTATTTCGGTATGACATTCCTCCATCAGAGGTGTTATGGCCCAGAGAGTGTCACTCCACAGGCTCTATGGCACTCCTACCAAGTGGCCAGCGAGGTCAAGTGACCAATTACGCGGTCATCTTAACTCATGGGCTGGTGACTTCATACACAGAAGAGACTGCAGAGGGGATCTCAGCTTCCTCATTATACGGAAAGAAGGACAAAGTGATGTACAAAAAATATATATATCTGCTTGAAAAATGCCCTCTCATATAGCTGCTCGCCATACTATCACTATCCGCAGACCACGCGTCGCAATTCAGCGTTTAGAGTCATAGACGGTGCAGCTGCCCCTCTTGGGCGGAGATTAATTGCTGAATGGATAAAATTCGAGTTTATTCAGCAAAAAAAGGATTTTATTCATCGAGTCAGAAACACTGGCCAACTCATAGATTTGTTTTACTGAATGTGTTTTCAAACCAGAGATCAGTCCATTAATAAGTATTCTATTGACTGCAAACCTGTATTGTGTATGCTTGCATTATGTATTCGCCACTGAAGGGCATGTCGTCTGCCTCCGCGAATAAGCGTGTGCATAAGGAACAAAGCACATTTGACCTTCTGGATGTTCTAACATGTACGGACCGTTTAACATACAACATAAAGGGGCTGTTTGTGTCAATGTGTCTTTAAGAGAAGAGAGGAATGAAGCACTAATTGCACCTTTGTTGTTTAGTGTTCATTACAATCTCTATGCATTATTGTTCATGTCTTTTGATTGAAACGGTTCTGATAATTAACTTCAGCAGAATATCTTTTTTCAAATTACTTTTTTTAATGGGCATTTTCAGTCTTTGGAGGTATTGAATTAAATAAAACAAATCATACATTAGTTTGTTTTACTCTAAGAATTGTATTTGGAAGTGTAGTTCTTTTCAACCACGTGTCATTTTGCACCAAAGCAGATAGATCTGTGTATGCAATTGAGTAATTGAGTGCTGCATCGCAGAGTAACATCGGCACCTCAACCAAAATAAAACCACATAGTTTGCGAGGCATCATCTGATAGAATTATTTCCCTGCTGCCTCCAGGTGCCGGGCCAGGATAAAGGCAGTCTATCACCAGAGACCCAGCAGCTAATGTAGCATAAAGCTCAAAATTGAACCGTGGTGGCTGCAACTTTTTCTTGTAACTGGGTCTTGCTTTTCAAACTACAAAGCGCATTGAATGACAAATAAATGTGTGTGCTCAATGCATCACTAATAAAGTTCATTTGAGTCCCACCGGACAGGCTGCATTAGTCAGTGTTCATCAGCTTTAGCTGTCACTTACGACTGACAAAAAGAAACAGTACTGGCAGCTACATTAGAATAAAACAGAGTAGCAGTTGAATGCCCAATTTACTCATCTGGTCTGAGCCAAATGAACAGTTTGCAAACAAGAAGTAAGGATGATATACTTGTTGTGACTGCTCTCTTGCATTTTTAAGTGAAGCTTACGAGGCTTGATGTTCGTGAAAACAAGCCGAGAAAACTGCGGAAGTAATTAAACTGAAGCTTGACAGCGAGCAATCACGAGATGTAGCTCAACTGAAACGGTAGTTGCATGTGTTGATAGATGTGTCTGCCTGAACCTGTATAGTGCCGTGTGCTGCAGATGTCGGGTACGTGAGGCCGGAGTAGCAACAATGGGCCATCGCCAGCCAAACGATTTGACTTTGAGGCTGCCGTTGACTGAATTAATTCTCTTAAGATGCTTCCACTGCATTGGTGCCATTCAGAGCACAGCGACAGCTTATACATGGCGGAGAGCTAAACTAGAGGCTGCTGTTAAATTCATCAGGGCTACTGTGGCACACAGTGGGGCCAGATAAGCCTCATTTGAATAATTCCCATATAGCTCCCCTGTTTAATCACAGAGTTTATTGAAACGTGTTGTGCTGTGTTCTTAACGTAGTTGGACATAAACAGCACCACTGTTGATCAATAACGAGCTTTGGGCACTGCATTGTAACGTCCCTTCAGACTGAGAGAGTCATAGCAGGCTTTAGGAGGAGAAATTGGCATTTTAAATATTTTTCAGTCCTGCCGTGTTCCAGGAATTGGGGAGAAGTCAGCGTGAGTCGTGGGACGCTGTGGGCTTCAAGCGTTGGTGAGTTGATTGTACAGTAAGAAAGTTACTGGCTAATCTTCGCTTCTCGTGTTGGGGGGTCCTAAATCCCAAGTCCATTAAATCACTCTGTATGACAGCTCAGCAGGAGCATATTAGTTCAAAATGCTTCTGAGATTTCCTTCTCCCACATGTATTCTGGAAGTCACCACGGCCCCTCTAGCCTGCATTGCCTGAAAACCAAGCACTTTCAGAGTAGTGATAACTGGCCAATCTTTGGGACGGGATGTAATTAAGAGGACTTTAGAGACAGTAGTGTCTCTATATCTGAGAAATCTCAAGAGGACTTAAAAAAGAATAAACAGGAGGAGAGAGACGAGTCATTAGACGAGGGTGGTTCATTAGCAGAGCTGGTCCAAATTATCCACTGTATAACAAGTCGCATAAGGAAGGAAGGAAAAGGGATGAGGAGATTTTTATTGTCATTGTCGTGATACAATGACAATGTTTGGTAGCCCGCAACCAGTAACCAAGTATGAAAGATAAAAAATACACAGAAGGAATAGAAATATTACTAAAGTAGTAAAATGTGTATAAACAGAACATCAACTAATGGGGGACTGAATCCAAGATTGCTTCTGCAAGCAGGAGTATCTGAAGATGGATATTGTCTACAGGGTGCCAGGACTATTTTTGGAGCCTGAGCCCCTGACTTGTCCCTTGGCACCCTCTGATCAGCTCTGTCATCAGTTGCGACAGCGGCCACACCGTTCATACACCTCGTACCCTCACACCTCAGGAAGCCAGCGGGTCTGTTTCCCTTTGGCTTTCTGATGAAAAAGAAAAGCCTTCTTCACTTTACTTTCCTGGGCGGCACGACGGTGTGGTGGTTCCTCACAGCAGGAAGGTCTGGAAACCATCCAGCGGCCTTTCCGCGTTTGCATGTTCTCCCCGTGTATCCGGGTACGCCGGCTTCTTCCCACGGTCCTCAGTCATTCTCCAGGGGTTAAGGAACTGGTCACTCTAAATTGGTGCGAAAGTGAATGTGATTCTTTGTTTGCCTCTATATGTCCGCCACTGCAGTGTGTACCTGTCTCTCGCCTGTCACATCTGTGTGACGTGTGACATGTCTGGTGTCCAGAAGGCTCCCCCAGTGTCTCATGATGATCAGATGTATGTCTCAGGGTAAAGAACATGCTGGTCCTTGCACAATGAGATCATTGCACGTGCCCATAACCTCTCTGTTCATCCCAGTAGATCTGTTGCTGCTGGAAAAGAAAACCTTTGAGTAGCCTTGACGCATGACTTTTGTGTGTGTGTGTGTGTGTGTGTGTGTGTGTGTGTCAACTCTGGGTCCTGTTTGCAAACACTAAATATCCTGTTTTGAGTGAGAATGTTTCTAACACCAACCATGATAACCTTGAAGTGCTTGGCACTTTTGTTGCATGGGTGTAAAATGTTGCCAACGAGATAATCATGGGCTTCAACCAAAGACAAAGCTCTGCCCGCCGGATGAGCAAACGCGGGACGTGCTTTGATGCATCTAAAGCAACACTTTTTTTTGGAAACATAATTATTTTCCGTGTTTGATCTGATATAACTCTCCCTCTCTGAAATGTTTGTCCTTCTGCTTGTTTATTCCATTTTGTATCTCATTGCCTCGATGTGCCATCGCGCAAAAGATCCCCACGAACCGAAATGAATCCTGCGGCACGTGCTCGTATGGTTCAAGCGCGCATTCGCGTTCCGTTCCGTTCTCTGCCCGCTCTCTCTCTCTCTCTTTCTTTCTTTCTCCCTCTTCCTCTCTCTCTCTCTCTGTCTGTGAGCTTGCGCGCACGGCTGAAGTCGTGTCCGGGAGAAGTTTCCAATGCGTGCCTCAGGAGTGCGTGGGGACTGTGGCGCATTGGACGAGCGGCGGTGTTGAATGAAGGGGGAAAGGAGGAGGGAGATCGCACATTAACTCCTGCTGGCTGCGGGGACTCTTTCCAGTTTGTACCGAAGCGAAGGCAGAGGGATTCACTGGGAGCAGCACCGACAGCTTTTGGGACCAGAAGAGACAAATGGAACACAAACGCCAACCCACTTAATTCTGTGTCTATTTGCCTACCCGGTGTTTCCCGAGGGATTTTACGCACCGCAAAGGAGTGAAGGAAACGCTGCAGAGATGAGTGTTGCATGGTTGTACATGCCCCCGAAGGGTCCCCTCTCCTGATAAAGGGACCAAAGAGGACCAAACGCCGTCCCTGATATTTTCCCAAAGAAGATTGCAAAGGTGGAGCGATTAGAGAAGGGCTGATGACGGGACTATTAATCCTTTCAGTGCATCAAAAGCACCAAAGGGTATCGGAAACGCTTGGATGGAAATCGGGCGAGTGTTTAGAACTGTTTTTGGTTTTATATGAAACTGGTGATTAGTTCAATCTGCGAAGGATATTTTGTTTTTCCTCTGTATATTTCAATTGAGGAGTACGTTTGCTTGTTTAGTTTCACCGAAAGATTGCGTGACATGAGTGGTTTCCCGGAGTGAATTTTCAGAAACTCTCAGCTCAATCTTTTTTTTCTCTTTAAGTATTCCCAAATCTAAATGGAATTTGTTCAGTCTGAAGCCGTTTGTGAAAGGAACAGACATGGTACATGGGCACAGCTTCCATCACGGTAAGGAATCCATGTTCATCAGCTGAAGCACACTTGACCAAAGCGCTCTATTGCATGCTTCTGCCCGAACGGAAGAGAAGTGTACTTACCCTTTAATTGGAGGACACTGAATTCGACTCAACATACAAGCACGGTGTGAATAGATCAAATATCACGAGGTGATGCAGACAATCTGCAACCTGTAAGCTCGATGTTGAAGGTCAGTCTATAAGTTGTTGGCGGGGTTGTAGGTCATAGTTTGGTCCTTTTTTCGATTAATCGATATTTATTATCAAGTTTTTTCGTAACAAAATATTTATATTTATCAAAAATAATTAATTTTTGGAATTGTTAATTCTCCATCATCCATCGTTTGCATCATATCTTAGTTTGTAATCATAATTAATTAATTAATTAATTTTCTTTTTTTTTCGGGGGGAGGGGGGTTAACATTTATAGTTGACACATGAGTCATAGATTATTTTTAATTACAAATGATCATACTTGATAGGATGCCAATAATGACCTGTTATTGCAATCATCTTAGGGAAGTCTGCTGTTCGGGGACTATTTATGGCCACAGTCAGACACAGGTTTAATTACCATGTTGCTGATGTGCAGTACATATTAATTAAAACCTGAAACGTGGTCATTGCCGACTCAACCCCCCCTTTCCCACACACCTGAAATCAAGCTCAAAACAAAGGAAAGAAATAAGTGGATTTCCCAGTCTTCAGTCAAAATGCATTTTTCATTCTGTTCTTACAGTTGTTGCAAGTCTTCTCATTCTTGGGTTGTCTGGAGCAACAAGGAAGGATACATCAGGTAATCCCCATCACCAAAGCTGTGTGTCTTGAATCCCTAAAAATCCCCTCTTCAAAGCATAGATCTTTCACTTCTTTTTTTTCTTCTTCTTTTCTATTTGCTGTATGTATCTTTAGTGAAGAACAACTCTGGAGTGAAGCCTGCTGGTCAATGTGGAACGTGGGTGAAAGAACCAGAAGGAGGCATCTTCACTTCTCCCAATTACCCAAACAAATACCCCCCAGACACAGAGTGTGTTTACATCCTTGAAGGTAAATATTCTGATTTAAAGAAGCAATGTGGTTTAAAGCTAAAGCAAAAGGGTGATCTGGTTTATTAGACAGTGTTTTTTCTTTTTTCACATCAGGAGGGGTTATTTGAATGTCCAGTACTGATAAGCCAGGCAATACAATCACCTAAGTGACTGATGAGGAGGTCAGGTGTTTTAGAGATAAATTGATTAACAACCAGTGTTGAGGTATTTAGCGCGTGGCCGTGGCTGATAATGAAACAAGTTGAACCTTCATCAATGAACGACTTGACTAATATTTCACTCAATCCTGTGTGCTGGACGGTAATTATTTGCATTGTTTTCCAGCACCCCCGAGGCAATGCATCGATCTACACTTTGATGAGAATTATTCGATCGAGTCCTCCTGGGAATGTAAATTTGACAACATCGAGGTCCGGGATGGACCGTTTGGCTTCTCCCCGATACTGGGACGGTACTGCGGTCAGCACAGGCCGCCTTACATCAGGAGTAGCGGCCGATATCTGTGGATAAAATTTGTTACGGACGGTGAACTGGAGGCGGTGGGGTTTTCGGCGAGCTACAACTTCACCGCAGGTACGAGTTTTTGTTGCTGCTTTGTCGTTCTTCTCTCGTCAATTCACTACGTTCATGCTTTGTGGCCCTAACGGGGAGGCTCCAAATGAATAACAAACATGGTCCATGCAGGAAACTCGCCCTTGTGGGAGCCTCGTGCAGTTTTATTGATTGTCTGTCTGCACACAGGCAGTATTTGCGTTGGTAATATACTGACATTGGCCGGGACACTCTTGTGACTGGCAAGGCTATTTCTACCTTCTCTATATCAGGACATATTTGAATTCAGATCAGCACCACCACTCTACAGTTGAGACGGGTAAACTAATCAGCAAGGTCCAACACGACAGTGGAAATTACGGTTGTGTGTAAAACCTTGGCTTTCTTAATTTGCGTCATCTTCGGTTGAGGGTCGATGACAAGAAATCCGGAGGGAACCAAGATTGTATACCTTTACCCTGCCAACTTTTTTAGTGCGCTCGAGCATTGAAGGCACAATGCCAGAAAGCACAAACAGCATATGCCAATTTATCTCCACAACCACTGCACCGTTAGTGCCATCTTATTGTTCAGATGAACACTTATGCAGTAAATCAACCTTTTACCCGAAAACATGCTACTAGCGACAAGCTATTAAAAAGAAAGCTAATTGAGACAAAGAAGGTCTATAGATTTACTGCATAGCTACTGTGTGTGTGTGTGTGTGTGTGTGTGTGTGTGTGTGTGTGTGTGTGTGTGTGTGTGTGTGCGTTGTTGTTTAAGGATGGTGAAGCTCTTTTTCTAGAATTAGTGGAGAAGTGCAGTCACAAGGAAGGAAATGTACTGAATAAAGCAGAAATACTGCTGCTGTGGTAAAAGTTGAATTGCCAATGAAAAACTACTCCAGGCAGAGCCACTGTAGCTCCATGGGTTCAGTGTAAAAATGAGTGTTAAACTATCCGTTACAATAAGTCTCATGCATTTCAGGGGTTTGAAAAAGCAAAATGTATATATAGGAACAAAATTCAAGCGAGTGTCGGGCATAGATGTGTTGTATAGATTTCTGCTGAGTCATGAAAATTTGAACTGCAGCAGTGTACATCAGTTTTGTCAACTTAGATTTTAAGTGTTTAGATAATATAATATATAATATAGTTGGATGGTGTTTTAGCTCTAATATTGGCTACCCCAAAACAAATAGTTCAACATTTAGACTGTACATATGAAGTGGACTTTCGGTTTGTCGACTGCGATTTTGATCCCTTGAGTTTTTCATTTTAGCTGTCGCCATCTTGGATTTTTGCCATTGCCTTCGTGTTTTTTTTCTGGGCTGTGGGAGAGCGACTTAAAGACACCATAAACAACCAGTAGTGTTTAAAGAAGGTAGTGACTTTCCAGTCATAAGGTTGCAACTCCTCAAAGTAAACGTTGCTTTATAGTTGATTCGAATCCCAGCGGGACCATAATATACTAAAAGGACATCATGCTGTATTGATGACGACTTGAAACTAGCGATTGGGAGCATAAATCAATGTTTGCAATGTTTACTGACATAATAAATGAAGGGAGAATTAGAATAATTTCCTCATAGACTTTTATACAATTGAACGTATAAATAAAGGCATTTAATATAGCTGTGTCCTTGTGTTGAAATATATTACTTTAAGGATAATCTGCCTTCCCTAATGAAGGTCTTTCATATAGATTTAAGTACAGTAAGCATTTTGAAAAAAATATCTCTACAAAAAATACTTAAATCGACACAGATGAAAGACAATTTGTATTTGCTCTGCACTAGTAAGGGCAGGAAATAGGCTTTCAGACTACATTTTGTGTAAGATGCAGTTTAAGCATTGTTTCCTTTGCCTGCTTCTCTTGGGAGTCTCATTGAAAATATGCTGAGAGGAAGGGGGAAAAAAAGCCTGCCCCTCGACTTGATAGTGGATATCTGTGGCATATGATTTACATAATCAAAGAAGATAAAAGTCCTGAATTTGCTTGACTTGATACTCGAATACTTGAATAGTGTCTCACATCTGCAGCTGCTCTACACACCATTCTAATTCACACAGCCCTCCTCTGATGAATGTAAGAGAAACAAGAGGCAACAAAGGGGACATGAATCAGCTCCTCTTACTCTCTTTCCTCAGTCATTTTAGGAGCGGATAGATAAAAACTCTCCTTCCCATTCTGCCCTGTTGTGCTTCTGATGACTCATGCGTATGGTACAGAAGCCAGTCGATGAACAAGCAGTGACTAGAATCTTATAATATCTAGAGTCATTTTAAATGTGGAAGTACTTCCGTAAACCACTTAAAGTCTACAGATGCTGCGTATTTGGTTTATTCGAGGCATCAGAGGAAGAAAGAGACGCTGGTGCAACAGTCTGTGGAGATTCAGTCACTTAGTGAACTGGCCTGTCCCATTGATGTGATCCGTACTTTATTTATCAAACAAATACACCCGGATGCCTCGTGCTCGGTCTCTTCTTGTGTCATAGATTGTTTACAGGAGTCTTTTTTTTTACATTGCATCCGGGAGGCTGCATGTGTGACTCGCAGAAGAACTAAAAAACAGGCAACGCTAGTATTCCATGGTGGGCTGGACAGCAGGTGGAGGGGTCAAACGCAGGACTTTCAATCACGAGAGAGACCCGCACCAGAGATCAGTGTGTGTGTGTCCCAAAGCGTTGTTGCAAAATTACGCATTTGGGACTTGCCTGAACCTTAACTTTTCGTTTATTGCCGTAATTCATGAGGCTGTCACACTGAAGGGAGGGAGTACCTCTGTCCACCGGACAAATGTGGGTTCCCCCAAGATCTTGAAGGTCAGCAATTTTCAAAATATGCTTATTTTCTTGACGAGTAAGATGACAAGATCGATACTGCTACACGCCTGTGTTGTAAATATAAAGCTTAGGATAAATACCGGAATCGCTCAATCCAGCTCGTTTATATCGTCGCAAAATCTGCGATTGCTCCAAAAGAACAACATTTTTGTTGTGCCTTGCACAAAAGCCCAAAGCAGAATTGGCAACCCATGAACACTTTGCATTAGTGTGCATTCTGGATATTTGATCAGGATGGGGAATAACGCATGGTAGTGCAAGCTGTAATTGCACACATCTGGATGAGTTCAAGCCAAAAGGTTAAGCTGGGTATAAATGCAATCCAAAAGGAGGAAGGTGAAAGGGACACCGATCCTTTCAAGCTAAAAGCTTTCCCAACTCCCTCTCCCTGACTACTCAAGCAGGCCTTGCAAAAAGGTAAGATGGTAGCAGTCACAGGCAAATTTCCCCTCACAAAAACAGGTACAAACAAGTCAATAAGCAGACTCGTCTGCAAGCCCTGCATGACTGAAGCGATTAGAATGAATCAGGATAATGAGAGCCCTCAATAATTCAGGTGTAAATGCATAAGTCTGTGTATTGGATGTCAATATCAAGATACAATTTACATATCAATTGACCCGTTGCCAAACATGCTGTTTTTCCAGTTTTGGATTTAAGCTAAGCTAACTGGCTTTTGATATTTAACATTCAGACATGGAAAATGTATTAATCTTCTCATCTTGCTCTTGGCTCAAAAAGGGATATGCATTTTTGCCAAACTGTTCCTTTAAGTGCGTCTTGATGCGCCATTAGTGACTCTCTCAAAACTGCAGGGATGCAATACACTTAACCACGACACGTTATCCTAATGGCACTTTGAAGCATCAAGCAGAGCCTACTGTAAGTGTATTGGAGGTGTCATCACGTTCTACTGCTCCATAAGTCCACGTATAAAAGACAGCTCAGTCATTTAAGCGAGGGAAGCCTGGCACAGAAGTTGCAAATCACCCACAAGAGGAGTGGCGCAGGAAAGGGCCAGAAGCCCAAGGCAAAGGATGTGATTGACTCAGCATAATAAAACCTGGGATGATTAAAAAAAAAAAAATATATATATATACAATCTTCCTGTGTCATTATTCTACCTGAATAAATTCAAATTGGAACATCAATTTAGTTTAAATGTAGTTTAAATACGGGACGTAATGGTTTAAGTGTGAGCCATTGTCTATATACTAACACAAACACAGCATAATGAGTGTAATTCAGTTGTCTGTCATTGACAGTACTCTAACAAGCTTCGTAGCCCATAGCCATGTCAATGGATTTACATCATCTGTGGAGGTTGATGACAAAGGCAACGTGTCACATTGTGACCGGCAGCCCTTTGTTCTTCCATATACTAAGAAAAGTTGAATTCAACATGTGCAGCGAGGGAAATTAGAGAGTGTTGGAAGAACGTGTGTGAATATTTCTTTTTGTAGGGGATTTGGGCAGCATTCTGCCCTCAGGGTGTCCTTGGGGGCCGTCACCTCAGAACCCTGTGGGCTGGTAGAATAAGTGGCGTTTCAGCACCTAAAGCCAAAGCCGGAGCAAAGAAAAGCTGCAAACTTCTGTACTTCGATCACTGTGCTGTGTGCAGAGCCTGGTGAGGCAGATTCTGCTCTCTGGTGATTAGGGCAGTTTATGTGCATTTCCTTGACCCAAAGACAAGTGATGCTGTTCCTGTATTGAACAAACATACCGGAGGCCCCGTCAATAGCCCCCTTCAGTAGATTTTTTCTTTGATCAAAAATTCTTAGCTATGACTAATTTATTTCTGATCAAGATGGCACCGGATTACTGCCCAAACCGAGCTATGGCTGAACTGAGAATCATTTTGAAATAAAGTGAGTCACCTGAAATGTAAGATTATTGCTTCAATAGGATATATGGGTCTATCATGAAGGAGGCAGAGCCATGAGATTGAACCTAGATGGGTCGAAAAGGGAAAATTGAACCGTAGAGATTGACTCTTCAGTCTTCAGCAGCACCACGGCCGGGGCAGAACACAGAGTTCAGCAACTTCCCGGCGTCACATCTTCCTCCAAAGTCATTTCCCAATGGCAAAACTCGACATTTAAATGTTTGAGTTTGTTTTTTGTTCAATTGCATTCATTGCACTCCCAGAATGAAGTCCCCGAAAACCCTGACATTTAACAGGTTGGCAGTAAGCAATCATAATTCATTATAGTCATTTCCAAAAGAAATCATCATGAAAATGTCAAATAACCTTTTTAACATTTGTTTTTATGATATTAATATGGTCTAGGTGAGAAACAAGCCATTCAACTGTGTAATCACCACTTGTACAGTGGTCCAAATAGGTAAAACTGAGCATGTGGTCTGACTCTGTCTCTCACACTAGATCCTACAAAGACCTTGTCCTACAGCACCTAAGTCACCGGGAGTAGAATTACATTTTCCGTAGCTCAGCAGCGGTCAGGGTTGAGACTCACAAAGGTGTGCAGAGGAAATGAGAGAAAAGTCCAATGTTGCATTTTCTTTGCAAAGAGTGGAGTGGAGCGTTAGCCTGAATGGGGCAAACATTTTGATTATTCCACACGGCAGAATGTTATTCTTAGTGGCACCTGGGTATATGTGTTTTTCTCTCCAAGTGTGTATTACTCACAGGCTAAGTACACAGAGTACATTCTTTGTTTTTCCCGTGGAGCCCCTTATACCTTTTGTGATTTGTGAGTTCTGATTGCCAAACATCAACTTCATTTTCTGAAGAATCTCCGGCGCTCCGATGTGAGTGAGGATGAGACTGACTGACGGTTGCTGCATTTGAGCTCAGCTGAAGACACCCGTCCCTCGACACTGACTCTGTTTTAGTAAAAGGAGATGGATGGAGTCAGTTAGCATTTCAGGCACACCTCTTGCAGCTGTGGAATAGGACAGTCTCGCCATCGCTCTCTGGACTCATCCCCCGGTCTCTCTTTCTTCAGCTAACACTATCTCTCTTCTTCTCTCCTAGCATGTCTCCCTGACGCGCATGGCTCATGCTCTCTACGTGTAACACACCAGATCCATGTTAAACAAAATACACCCACCTTGACAAACATGTCTGACGTACTTTGTGTGGTGTTCCAGGACAATATGGCAGTGTCCGCGTTTAAGGATAGTTACAGTTTCTTTACAACCTGGTTCTTAGTTTTCATAACTCCCAGATTGTTATCTGCAATATTTACACTCAACTCAAAATGTTTTGTAGTGGAGATCCATTATAAATATGGTTTAGACTTTCCATTTAATCTTTGACAAAACAAATCTCTTAAATTGTAAGTAACTGGAATCATCTTTTCAGCATCTACCCCCCATTAAGGCTTATTCACAGACAGATTGAATTGCAAAATGACAAATTAAAATGGCTTTGCTTTGGAAACCCTGTTGAGCCCTGACAGAGAAAGCTATTCTTCCTCATGTGTGGTTTCATTCACATTTTTATAATTGGTAATTAGTTGGGTTTGTTAACAAGTAATAGACAAGAGTCAATGATACAGATAAGCAAGGGTTTTAAAGATGTTAATTCTCTCTTGAGATTGTGTCCCTGTGTCTCAATACAATGTCCTGTATAAGGAAGAGTGAAATGCAATTTAAGGACTGACAACAAACCGTAGCAGGACAACATTAGCTAACACTGGGAGATATTGTGGCTGACTAGCATTAGCGTGTTCCCAACTGGCCATGCATGCTGTTAGTCCTCAAACTAGACCTCGCGAAGACGCAAGGAGATGAATTTGGCTGAACCGCTTTCTGGTGTGCCAGTACCTTTTATTCTCTTCTCCTATTCTCTTTCTGCCTCACGTGACTCCTCTCCCCGTTCTTCCTCCGACATCCTACCTTGATCCATTCTGCTCTGCAGAGAAGTCCCGGTACAAATTGTTCACCAGCTTAGCAGACTCCCAGCCTTCACTCAGGGGGCAACCAGTCAGAGTTTATCACCCCGTGGAACTAAACTCACTATCCAACAGGACCTCTGATAGTTACGTCCTTTGGCTGTTTCAGCCGCTCCCAGCCAATTACCTTGCAGATCAATCAGCGGCTCAGCCTGAGTCGTTCTTCTATTCTCTGGGGCTGTTTGCTACCCAACTATGCCGTTCAGATACAGATGCCGTGGGGGGTCAAGATGCCGCTCCCTTGTAGCTGTAGGACTGCAGTAATGTAAGCCATGCTGTTTGTGTGGATGTATTTATTTGTGGCCTGCTTCGGGGATTGCAGTGAAAAGGTTGTGTCGGGTATCGACTGACTGCTCACACCATACATAACGCATTAATACTCTTGTGTAGCTACAGTATGCCGGACCTTGTGTGTTTGTCCACACTGTGCGTCTCTCCAATCCGATCTTGGCTGCCTTCCTACCCAAACCCCAAATGTCCTTTCTGCGGTACGTCCACAATAGAACAACCTATTGTGTATTTGCACGGCGTTTGTTGAATTGCACATCATCCATATGGTCTTTGCTTCCACAACTGCATTGGAAATTAGGTGGATTGGTCTAAGTGTGTTTTCTCCCAGCAGCCCCCCCCCCCGACACTCCTTTACTGCGCAGGCATAACTGCATGCAGCATAACAGTCTGACTCTCTCCATTATACTGTATGAGGCAGCAGTGAGATTGACCTGTGTGTTTCATCTCTGCACACATGGAGGCCTCACAAGTCTTGGAGAATTATTCTCTTAAGAGTTGATTGAAAGGAAGGGGTATGTTTTGTTTGGTCATTGCTCCTGATTTGTTCCTCTGATATTCAAAAGGACGTTGCAGAGCAGATCGCTTTCCGTGCTTGACGGGTTTTCATCTTCATCTTACCAGGATGCTATAGGGAGTGCTTGTATTAACATAGGAGGAGAAAAAGTCTAATAACTGCCTCAAAAAGGAGTTTGAATGATGATCCTTTTTCTTTACGTACACGTTTCTCTAACATTTTCTTACAACCTTTTTTGCAGTGGATTGGACTTTCAATCCCCGGCTTATCATCTTAGAGCAAATGTCTGATTCCAAAGGGAGCTAAATCACATTTGGCATCAAGGTAATCTAATAGGTAATGGCTTGCTCTCCCATAGCCGCTAGGAGAATTATGTCAACGTTCAACAACTAGGGACGGCAAAACCATGATGGGATTATGAAATGCGGAATTTGAATAATCCTCTAAACATTTTAGAATGATGATTTGGGGATTCAAGAAGACGCCCGCAATAGTATATAAGACTCCTGTATAGCAAATGATAATGAAATGCGACTTCAGCGTGGGTCATATACTGCTGGGACTGTAGGGGATGGTTAATGCATATCATTACCATTTGATAGGCTTGTAAAAAAAAACATGACAAGGGGTTTATGTAATACTGTAATACTCCGGCTCGAGTTCATCATATATCATTCATTCTATGGTTCCCTAGGTTCCAACCAAGGAAGAAAAAGTCGCTGTAATAATAATTGAACAAAAATATGTCTACCGGCCAGAACAGAATAGTCTGTATCCGTGCAGGTTGTGGAAAGGTTGATGCCCGCTCATTCATACCGTAACGACAACATTTTGAAGCAGGCCGAGGCTCAATGTTCCACGGAAGGACCTGCAGAGACCTGCTGCTTCCCTCCATTTCTCCACCGGCCTAGTTTAAAGGATTCATATTGCGCCCAATGGATCCATTATGTGAGCTTGCGGGCTGCTCACCAGGTCCAACAGGAAAGACCATGTCAAATTTGAATGTTCACTGTTACTTTTCTCGGGGCATAAAACTGAATTTTGGAAGGTTCTCTTCATTGGGTTTCCCTTCATTTGGCTGAAGGTTAGCTCCAAAACATTGATTCGCAAGAGCTAAAAGGAGCCTCAGGGAGAGAGTGCCACAAACATAAACACCTCCTTAGCCAGGTGTTGGTTTCCTTCAGCTGCTTTTCGCACATTTAGTCTTCGTTCATCCTTCTCAAAGCTCAAATTGCTCATTCATCTGTGGTAATTGAGGTGCCGTAGTGTGCAAGAGAACATTTTCATTTCCTTCTCAGATCCCTAACCGTACAGCAATGGAGCCGAGCAAGTCAATTAGGACCATCGTCTTGCATTGGTTGTCCAAAGTCACTCTGGTACATTGCAGAGTGCAAGGACCCGGAAAGGTCAGCAAGTCGATCATGTGTGTTCATCTCTCTCTTCTCTCTCAAACAAACCCTAACAGCCTGCTGAACAGCGTGGCCTTGCTGGCATTTCATTTTCCATTTGGCAAGCTCGATTAATCACAGCACCCCAATACAATGCGACGCACACGGCCCCCCGCCGTGGCTTTCATTATTTCCCTATGCTGGAAAATCTACAGCTCGGGGTAGCTGGTGTGGAGAAAGAGTTTACTGCTGCGAGTGCGTACTATATACAGCAGAGGATCGATGCGAGGAGAGAGAGAGAGAGAGAGAGAAAGAAGGATCCATCGACACAGAGCGAGACTTGGACTGCTGTGAATGTGTTACGGCCACGCTGTGTCCTCGCAAGTCTGATAAAAGATTGGGAACGCTCCATGTCCCCCACAAGGCTCTGCAAGCACCTGAATATTCATTGAGCTGACAGCGGCTTTTCTCACCACCGTCTAAAAAAGGATGCCAATTGGCTTTTACCTTGTGGCCACTAATAAGCCTCTGTGCCTAACGTGCATACAAAGGACTCCTCGTGATACACAGGCACACGTTTCTGCACTTCCTTGTGAAACGCCTTGAAGCTGCTGATTGCCCGTTTATGCTTTAACGCGATACAAAAAAAACTGAAGCAGAAGTTTTCCATAATCAAATTTATGGTAACCAAACTCTTACAAGACTGTAATATTACACAGGACACAAATATTCTGAACTGACACTAAATAACAGCTGAGCTCAATGTACTTTTTTGAGATCTCCCATGCTGAGTCTGTTTGTGTAAATATAAATAGTTGTGTCCTCTTGTGGAAGAAGCAATTTTTGGATAACTGCTAACCTGTCAATATATAATCATGCAAATGCAGAATACAAGGCTGCTCTTTTGTTGTGTCTTCATGTGGAAAGGAAACATCTCAAGTAGAGCTGGATTCTAGCGGGTGCAATCCACTCAAATCTGTATGCTGTGTTCTGCTAAATCCACAAACGCACAAACTCGACCTCCGCTTAACAGCTACAACTGGACCCTCAGATCAAAACATGCTTTTTATTTCCGTTTGTTCGTAAAGGTGACGTTGGATCTTGGTTTGAAAATGATATTCATAAGGAAAGAAAACCACGTTTGTTTCCCTGCGAAACTTATTCACAATCACCATGTACAGCAATCTTAAATATTCAGGCATAATCCTTTAGGGGCTCTTCTGGCAAAATGTAGAACTCAAGTGAGATTGAAATCACCATCCCTTCCCTAGATAGCCGCGCACCAAAAGGACATTTTCACTCACATTTTCTTTCTGTTAAATTGGAAAAGATTAGGTTGAAACTGTGGGACTTGACTGAGAATTTTAACTCCCTCCCGGCAACACTTTCTTTCTTATCCTTTCAAAAGTCAGTCAAGTCTTGCTTCTGATTTACCTGATATATCTCTCTTTCTTTTTATATGTGCTGGCTGTAACTGGTGGTTTCGTACTAGTGGAAAATAATTTGTCTCTGTGCCTCCGTGAAATTCACTTATCTTTTCAAAGACCATAGACACGCTCGACTTGCAAAATGCTTTACAAATACAATCTAAAGCAACATGCGAGAGGCCGCTGTAGCGCAAGCATGGAGCGTACGTTTGTAATGGGACATCCATGACCCAATTTCCACTGCCAGAGCATTTATTTACACACAGCAATAAGGGCAAAGCGAGGGTGGGGTGGGGGGGGGGGGGGGCCTGAAACAGAATCCGAGAGTCCCAAGAAAAGTGGAGGGTAGGAGACGGACTTAAAATCAGCCTTCATTGTGTGTTTGTAATTTATAGCGGGGATTGACTGATAAGCAGGGAATTCAGGGTCATTGATTTTTATCGTACTGTGCTTTGTGGAAACTTAGATTGTGCTAGAAGGAGCTCAGTGGAAAAGCTTAAATTGAGTGTGTGGAGAGCATGGCTTTGACGGGGCTTAAATATTAATTTGCCAGTGGCACCGGCTCGGGAGCGAGGAGGTTTCCGCTCCTAGCGGTGGATCTCTTGACGCGCTTTTTGTTAAACATCTGTTGTTTTGCCCCTACGATATTCTCACAAAAGCATTTTTTATGTTGTATGTTGCAATAAAGTGGTACATTTCCTGTGTTTCCAGGGATTGTTGATTGGGGGTGATGGGGGGGTGAGGGTGGTGCGAGACATACGTTTCCATATATTTTCTGTTGCCCACATGCTGTCCACACCTTACTGGAGGTCCAAACCTCAAGGTGAGCCAGGTATGTGCAGTAATACGTTTACCCTCAAGATACCATCCCTTCAGACAAGGAAGAACCTCAACCAAACTGCAGGAGTAGCTTTAGCGCAGCGCCAAGTAGAAGATCCCCAGCTGGCTTCCCAACAGCGTGAGCACGTTCAGTTGTTTTTGTTGAAATGTGCAAAGAACATGTTGCCAAGAACGGAATATTCCATGTACCCCAAGTCAAGCAAATCCAAACACTGTTGCAGTGATCGTGGTGTTGATATATATTTTTTGCCACATCTGAAAATCTCTTTTGCACGTTCTCGGTGCAATCCTCATTGTGATCGGGTTTTTCATTTCATTAAATGTGAGTAGGATTTCGTCAGCCAGAGGCAGGTTGGCGTGAGGTTCAGAACAACAACAGAAATAATAGTTTATAGGAGGGAAATACTGCTGGATGGGATTATATGCAAAGCATTAGATACAGAGTGAGTCCACCAATGAGCCCGTCTGTTGTGCTCAAGCTTAAACGGAAAGGTTTCAAGTAACGGACGAACGGTGCAAACTCCATTTTAATCACTTCCCCACCTCCTATTGTTGCAGACTTCTTTTTGCTTTCAGCAATCTGTGCTGCAAACTTGTGCGGAAATGTGATTACCCGGCTCACACAAAGGAGGGTTTCTTTACATCGGAGCGAGATCTCTATTTGATGCTACTCTTTTAGCACATTTCCCCGTTAATACCCCTTCTGACTAACGTGGCTTCGACACACTACTCACACACGCTCCCTTGATCAGACACAAAAAAAGGCAATTTGAGAAAATTAAAAATCTTTTAAAAAGGATGTAGTTATCTCCTCCGTTTCCATCGGACATTTTTATGTAACTCAATTGATGCATGACTGCTTCCATTAACTTCTGATCCCTAAGTTGGTATAAATACTCTCTTTCAATCTAGACAGTGGCGAGCGGTGAATGGGCCGCTGCGTTGCCGTGCATGTAGAGTACGACCTCTGCCACACTTCTTGACAAATCATTCATTATTCTATGATCCAGCTCTTGTTCGGTTCCGCTGGCACATTCAAAAGAACCAGCTGTCTCCGGTGACGACGGGCGACACATCTGTCAATCTTTTATGGTGACTAAAGCCTGAAATTGCATATGTAAATCTTTGATAACAAACCCTGTGCCACCTGCAGATTATTTATTTTTATATTCATCTCAATCAATTTTTTCTTCCCCTTCTTCCCCTTCTACGTCATCTCGACTCCCACACAGTATCCTCGTACTTTTTGCCCTCACACGCATTCTTCTTAGGCTCCTATCTTGTTAATTTGTGCGAGAAAGAGAGAGGGAGAGACGGGGAAACACTAATGGGGTTTAACCTGAATACTCTAACGGTCTGGGCGTGAACATCAAAGCGTAGTCTAACACCACTCTGGACACCCATCAAACACCCGGGCAGGGGGAAGCCTAAATTGGATGACGGAAATGTTTGCGTTGTAGAGTCCAATACTCTGACAAAAGGTCTAATCTCAGCGTGTCAATTTGACTGTGATAAAACTCGAAAGTTCGGGGAATTGGCTCAAAGGTGTCGCAAGAAGCTCCGCTCTATTGGAAACTGTGGGAAAGAGAGAAGAAGCCCTCGTTTCCTGTCGGGGAATTATGCCAGAATGCTGCGAGGCCTTCTCCAACATACTTGATGACATGCTATCGATTCAAGAGAAGATAAAAGGAAATGCTGTGTGATTTGATTTCTCATTCAGGAGCCTTAATTCCCCCTGACACACATTGAGAAACAGACGGCCCTTTTGATTGCAGCGAATCTGACCAAAAGGGTTATTTTCTGTGGGAGATCAGAGCGTTTCTCCCCATATCATATTAGACTTCAAAGGTTACATACAGAAATAAAAGCACTGTATATACAGTATATAGATTAATCTTTTTGATAGCTGTGGATACACTTTAATGCATCATGAATCTGTGTGTTGTGCGTGCAAAACTGTGTCGATTTGGTTGTAGGGCGATTGTTTGCTTTCCTGGCAGTGATAATTGAAAGCATGTTTTCATAATTAAAAAAAGAAAAAACATATTGTCACTCTGCACATTAAGCCCATGTTAGGGATGAAAATCCATTATGTGAATTGTGCTTTTTTCCTCCACTAGTTGCAGAAAGAGATTTGCTTGCTTCCCTTTGAATTGCATAGTTGCATATCATCAGCCATATGCTGCCACTCTTAAATGGAGCTTTGTAGTTAGGACTGGGCCCCATATAGAGTAGAGGTTGTTGTTATGCTGCTGTGTTGTGAGATTACAGCCCCCCCCCCCCCCCCCTTTCTTGTCTGTGTTTATGGCTGACATATGGAGGTTATGGATAAGATATGTATAGCCAATTCGTGCAAGAAAAGCAATCTAAAATGTCCTAATCAATTAATTAATCAACTAATCAAAATCATTTTCTGAAAAGTGTTTTACAAATCAACATAGTCAAAGAGAAGACACGTCCATGATGCCTCATGAGGAAAAAAGGAAGGCAGTTAATTTATTTGTGTGCGGGAGCCATACCTTAGTTTAGCATGTTAGCCTAAATCAGCACATGTTACACCAGGCAGATATTTCACAGAATGAGTCAGACCTGATGGTGGCACTAAATAAAATATCAGAATATCAGAGTCATTTGGAGTCATCCTCTTGGCCCCATTAATATCGGTACTAAATTTACACGACAACGCATCCAATGGTTGTTGAGATATTCGACAAAGAGGCAGTTATTTTAAATAAAAGAGTGTCACCTCTATAAAGTAATTCTTTCAACCCTGAAATGCGCCACTAGTATTTATCTCCTAACGATGGAATACGTTATGTTGCAAGTATCAACCCCAAATGTCCAGTAGTGGTGGGGACAAGCACGCTCATGCACAAATTCACAAGAAATTCTATCAAATGACTGCGGTAGATGCAGTGTAAGTACGCTGCAAAGGCCAATGCGCCAGTGACACACATGCCCCCCCCCCCCCCGCCCCCCCCTCTACACACACACATTTTAACCGTATAGTTATTGATGGCTCCTCTCTATGTTGCTGAGACAGATGCCGTTCCTCACAGGATGGCACTCCACCACTCTCTCTCTCTCTCTCTTCCTTTTGCCTTTCCCCCCCCCTTTCCTTCTAGATAGCTATCCTTCATCAGCTCTCACACACACACACACACACACACGCTCACCTCAAATCATCATGTCACGAATAATCAGCTGCTTCTCTCACTTGATTTGAGTTTGCAGTCCTTCACATCTGTCTCACCTTCTTATCGCTCTCTCTGGGTCGATCAGATTACTTCTTTGCCCATTCCCACATCACTCGCTTTTCACATTTCTCCACACTCTTGGACGGTGTGTGTTCTTTCACTTTCGCTCCCTTTTCTCCAGCACCCAGACTCTCGACCATCTGCTGTTTCCTTATTCTCTTTTCTAACTCCGTCTTTCTCCTCGTCTCGCTTTCTCGACATCCAAGCCCAATCTTTCTCGCCCGGTCTCAGTGTTATTGCTGCCACTTTTGCCGTGGACTTTGCCTGCCTCTGCCTCTCAGCACCAAGCCGGGGCTTCTCTCTCACTCCTCACTTGGCTCTCGCTCTGTGTCCACAGCAGATGCACCCTGTCATTATTTTTGCTGCTTCATTGACAGACTTTATCATAGCAAGAAAAATCATAAAGAAAATAATTGTTCACTCCCTAAAAGCATCAGAACACGTGGAGGCCACGTGGACGTGAGCTGCTGATCGCTGGCCGTGCTGTCGACGGGAACACTGGGATTCAGGTGTAGCTTGTTTCAGCAAAGTGTTACTGAGCACTGCTGTGACATTTTTAATCTCAACTAGGCAGCTCTGTGATTTATGACTCAAACATGGAAACCGTAGATTTATTTGGGGTTATTAAACAGTAGAAGGGCGAACAGGGTACAAGAGCCCCCCCCCCACACACACACACACACACACATACAGTTGTTATACATTGTGGGGGAATTGGTGCTTCGTAATGAAATCAAATAAATTTTTTGTGTGAAAAACGCAACAAAAAGCAGTTAATGCAAGAAAGCTTCCGAATGCAGCGCAAGTACGATATTTAATGAAGTCACAAACACAATGAACACGCGCATTGAACTCACTGTTAAAAAAAAGTCTCCGTTAAACTTGACCATTCATGGCGCCGTTTTAGGCGTCCTTCTTCTCTCCGCAAGGCCTCCCTTCTTTTCTGACAAGTGAGCTGTGACTTGTTGAGCGATTCGGTCACGGCTCAACAAGCAGTGATCTCCTCGTCTGGCACCGTGCGCTGTGTCGGGCACAAGTGGGCTTTACTTCACTTATTCATTTCCAACCCATCAAAAATAGATCAAACTAATTTTAACTCGACACCTGTGAAATAATGCATGTGAGGAAAGGATAATGAATGATCATAGCAGGTGTCAGAAGTATTCTGGTTTAAAGCCCGAGGCTGTGGGAGAATTGGACAGATCTTGCTGTGTTTACTTATTCATGCTCACATTTGGCGGGCATGTAGCAAAGGCTATGATGCAATACTGCTTTCCTGCTGCTTAGACGCCGAGAGCTAGTGCTTGGCCAGCTTCCTGTTGCCTTCTTATTGTGCTGGTGGCCGTATCCTTCCCTAAAGCCATAAAGTATTATATGGAGAAAAAAGGCCCCATCTCTCTTATAATGGGAAGAGTTTAACTTCTTATAACGTTTTTTGTTTGGTAAAGCTAGGGCTCTCTTATTTGAGAGTATTGCCATCGGGCTGTTACGGAAATTGAAACAAATGTAATGGAACGTTTTGTTAAAGAAAATGACAAACGTTAGTTTTAAGTAAGCTCGATTTGTATGTGTTCTCCGGTCTGAAGGGACAAAGGCCGTGAGAGAAAAATAAGCCTATGAAGCTATGAATGTTATGTTAGAAAATGTTTAAGGAGCAAAAACACATGTTTTACTCATCCATTGGCTTTTTTCAACTTGTACTTCTTTTGCTCTGTTGTAGTTACGTCAGAAACAAGCACACACTGTTACAAGAACACAGACACGCGCAGGAAGGAGAGCTGAGACAGCACAGAGACTCCACCAGAATAATAATGGATAAAATGATCTCAGTGGAGGTCATAAATTATTTTAACCTGTAATCGTTTCCCGCAGGATCTTTTTGAGTGGAGGTCCGGCAACGTGCACAACATGATAGTGTGTGCTTTCAGCAAGCTCGGGGCACAAACCTGAAACTCCTGCGTATCTCTCCTGCAGAGGCAAGCTGAACCGAGGATGTGTTTTAATGCTTACTCACACATACGGTGCAGTGATACAAGTAGAATATATGAACGTACTATACAAGCCATAGACACTGTAAAATATACACAAATGCGCCCTTGTGGTGCTCATGATGAAAGTGGTTAATTCACACTTGTCAATCTATATGGATCATCATGGTGGACCTTGTTGTTGCATTAGAAACTGATGGAGCAACAATGCGTTTCTGTCTGAGAGAGACAGCAGGGCCTTACCACAGCTGGCAAGTAAGGAAGCGATTTTTAAAAAGGTAACATCCATCATGTGTGAACCAAAGGAAGCCCGTTCACCACATCTTAACAGTAAAGATCAGATTGAGCTGCCATCTGGTTTTTTGGTGCAAAGTAGTTTGCAATGAAGAAAACATGATCTGTCCACTTTTACAACGCTACGAGGGACATGCAGGTATGCGAGCAATGTAGACTAAGTGGTTTAGGAGGTCATTTAAAAATGTGTTGTTGTCGCTGTAACCTTTGCACCAGCTTTTTCCCCGTTATGATTACATACATTACATAATAATTCTGTATTCATTTATAAGATTAAGCACAAACCCATGTGGAGAGCTTGTAATTGGCCACAGGAGGAATAATGTTACACACGTTAAATCCACGTGACCTTTTAGACCCCGCTGACATTGTTGCCCATGATGTTGGCTCTCTTGACACATGAAGTGACATTAATAACGATGCAACAGTCAAGTGATGCCCGGAATGTGTGTGAAATGAAAGAATTATAAAATCTTCAGGGTCTGAGTCCGGAGTCTTTGTTTCAGGGTTGTCGGCCGTCTCATGAGTCCGAGGCTACTGACCGTAGACCTTCAGAGTGACAGCATGAGCACGGAGACCACGGAGACCAGGCGGCACACGCTGAAAGACTTTGTCAAACGCATGAACATGCAAGGACATTGAATGTTAAACGGTCACCAAGATAATGGTTATGTCAGACACCCGATTCGATGGGTGAAAAAGTTGACAGTACGTCATACGATGGTTCCACGAGTGCTTCTCGGACCCAAGAATGATGGTCAGAGGCTGGGAGATGAAGGAGGGAGGAGGGAAAGAAAGGCTTTCCCAGCCCCATGTTTGGTTCTGCATCATGAGATAGAAAGCGAACGCAGGGAGAGTTTGACAGGACAGGAGAGACAAGAGCTGACAGGTTGACAGCTGCTCTCTCTGTCTCTCTCCATTCACACACACACGCAAACATATAAGCATTTCCATAAAGAGAAGAAGGACTGATTTTGAAACCAAATTCCGCTGCATCCGGTTGAAGGTCAGGTTTGGCTCTTTTTATCATAATTTATTTAAGAAAACGTAGGTGCCCTGTCAACACCATCACCTTTTAGCAAGTTAGGTTTCTGGATACAAAGTCAGCCAGGAGCTCCCTGCAGAGCATTGCTGCAGGAGGATATTAAAAGTGTGCTGCAGGAGCTGATAGAGGGCAAAGCCATTAAAACTAAAACGCAGAGCCTGTAGAAGGGATCTCACAAGGATTATCTTTGTTTTCTTTGTTTTCTGATTAAAAATCAACCACACTTTTACTGTAGTTTGGAGGATAAGTAAGTAGTTTGTTTTAACTGAGGATGATAGCAACTTCATGCAGGTCTAAAACAAGTAAATAGTTTTGAAACCAACATTATTATACAAAGTAAATTAAAAACTAAAAAAATAGATCAGACTTTTATTTGCCACTACCAAAAATGTTCTCCTTTCATCAATGGAAGAAGCATTTTTTATAGTGAGGCAGTTTATTGCAGGGGGTTTACAAAATACATTTCTAATACAAAATAAATGAATAAAATCAAATTTATTGAGATTAGATGCTGAAGATGGGTCTGGGTAAAAAATAAAAGCTCCAAAAGAGACACAGTAATTGAACATTTGGTCCCTTGCTCTTACCCCTCCGAGTCCCCACATGTGTCCAGTGTTTGAGCCATTACATTTCGTGGATATCCTAAGAACTGCGGACGCGTATAGATTAGCTCTCGAGGGCCGTCTCACAATGAGCCCATTGGCTGTGACTGATTATATGACTGTCTGGCTCCTGCTTCAACTGAGAATATCAGTGGAAAGCCACAGCACACATCCTGAAGGCACAGTCAAGATTATGGTCAATAGTTCACCAAATGCTATTACTTAAGAGCCCACATGAACTGCAGACTTTTTAATCAGAGCAGTCAGTAACAACATGCTTTATATGCATATGTCATTAGAAAGTTTGATGTTTACCATGTCCACCATTTCTTTTATTTTATCAAATTAGTGAGATAGAGTTGGCAAGCTACGGTTAGTAATGAAGTAAATTAATTGTAAAGATATATATTTAAAAAGAAAACATTTGTTATAGATGATTGCACTGGATATAAAGTTAGGAGCTCACCAAAGCAATTACATTTTGTCTTGAAACGTGCGTAAATGTGTTTACTGAATTTCATATCAATCCTTCCAATAGTAGATAGTTCACTCAAAACCACAAATCTCAACTTTTAATGGACACTAGATGCAAAGTCTAACCATCAGGTCAGTCCAGTGTGCACCACAGATAGATATACAACACTAGACCAGAATTTATTGATTGCTAATGGTAAAAATGCTGCTCCTGCATTTTGTTCACTTACCGATTCCAACGGTACTCTTTCACATAGATGTCAGAGTTTAGGGTCAGCCTCAGCCCCTTGCGTTGTACTCCAGCTCCAACCTCTTGAAAAATGCAAAGTGACTGCTAGATTTTTTTCCTTGTGTGAGTACCCGTCTGATTGTCAGGCAGATCTCAGATGTGATTGTCCAGCAGCAGTTACAGTGTTCAATCTGGCGGCGGTCCAGTCCTATGAAGCGTTTCAGCGGCCTTCGCTGCCTAAAACGATGAGTCGGTTAACAAAGGCGTGTCCACGTGGGCGCGTGCCATAAAAGCATTGACTGCCAGCGGTACGACAAAACGGAACATCTGGACGCTGAAAGTCGAGTTTGCATGCAAACATCCTACGCACGCAGCGTGGGTACTAATTTATATACACACACACACACACACACACACACCCATCAAAGAAATGAGTGAGGCTCCTGCGTGGCCCTTACCGCCGGGAGCTCCCGCGATATATGATTGACCACAACCCCATAACAACCTCGCATGTCGCCGTCCTCCTGACGAAATCAGTCCCCGGCGCTGGAAGTGATCAGTCATGTGCTGAGATAAGGGTGCACTGAAATTGATTGTGTGAGGCCGAAGCAGCTTTTTCTTACGGCGTGATGGTAATGAGACTGCAAAAAAACACACAAAAAAAACGGACACAGCGGCGCGGGTGGATTTCAGTTGATAGTTCATCACTTGCTCAATGTGCATGCTGATATTTGCTGCTGTGCCAACGGGGACTTAATCAGGTGTCGCTGCAGTGAGTCGAGGTATATTGATGTGTCTATTTGTGTCTGTGTGAGAAAGTGGATGGAATGGACGTCATTTTGTCGTCTCTTGTGAGCGTTCTGATTTAAAGGAACAGTTTGACGTTTTGCTACAGTGAGAATGAAGCCGCCGCCAGCAGCTGTTTAGCTCAGCTCATCGTGAAGTCCTGAAACAAAAGGAAACGGCGTGCTCCGTCTGGAGCGAACAACCAGCAGAACACCGCAACAGGCCACCGAACAAGATGTAAGCGATTAAATGTGTTTCAACGGTGCTGCTTGGCTGATTTCATTACCTTCACAATCACGAAAGCAGTTCTGTCGTTGCTCGCTGTTTATTTCAAATACATTTTCGTGTTTATGTTTCCCATGAGGTTAAAGTATTCCTTTGTGAGACTAATTGTTTGTGTTAATGTAAACCAGATGTGCTCTCTACCTCTCCAACTTGAGGAACAAATTAATTTCTGTGGCTTTCTGATGTTTAAAATAAATTAAACACACTTTCACTCCTTGCTTGAAACCCAGGTTGTTGGTATTTTTCATACCTATGTCCATTCGTGCACACACTGGCTTTGAAGCGCCGATATCTCAGTACTTTTTGTATTGATTATTGGCTCCCTGGGCCAACAATAAATGAGATTGAAAGCAGAGTAACCCGCAATGTAAAAGCACAGAAGTGCTGAGCCTTTGTACATGGATCAGTGTGGAAGTGATATTGTTACTAAAGAATTCTGACCTGCTCGGCTCCCCTTTGATCCCAAGTAAGAAATGCTTTTCTCTGCTTTTTTTTTATACAGCACCTTGAAGATTTTTCCTCTCTGTTTCATTATTTTGAATGCAGGATTTCCTCTTCGCAGTTTCAGCTGAAGGAATGTTGAGCCTTCTGCCGTTGCAATTGGTTCACGTGCACAATGAGCACAAAACTGTCAATACAAGTAACACCCATTTACAGGAAATAACTAGGCGGTTTAAAATATTTAAAAAGGAGAGAAAGGTGTGGCTTTTAAAGGCTGTTCCTTTTTCAATTCATTATTGATGCATTTCAGCTGTTTCCTTTGCCCAAATTGTTGGCGAAATGAAGTCCAACGCCCCGTTCGCCCTCCATTAGCCTCCAGTCAGCCACGCTGGCAATTCCTTTGAAAAGGTAAACCTGTAGTTGTCGTTGTAAATGTTTTCACTGCATATGTAATTTAATAGTAATTTATATTAGTATGTGACTACAGTATCACCCTGCCCTTTTTAGCAACCGCCACCCCTTCCTGTCTTTCTTTGTATTTACTTATTTGGCTTGAAAATATGCTACGCTGCAAGAAATGCACTCAGCCTGGGTGTTTCTCATCATTATGTTTAACCACTCTGGGGGATTACTTACCTTGCAATTTCATGCAATTTCTTATTTATTGTGACATTTGGGGAGAATTGACAAAATCTTTGGTGACAAAATGAATTTCCCTCTCCTCCAAATAACACACAATGAAATGAGCGTTCCAGTTGGTGTGAAGCCATTTGGCAGTTTGCTGCCAGTCGCTCAGTCGAACAGTCTCTCCAAGAATAATTTGCTGACTGGCGTAAATGTGTCCTGCCAGTTACGGCCTCAATGCAAAGTCAGGATTGGCTAAATTTAGCGTTAAAGGAGTTTTAGGTAATGCATGGACAGAGTCGGGGAGGGAAGGGGCGCGACTCAAGGACAATAGCCCATAGAACAGCAAGTACGCTCTATTAGTATCTGCTTGTTATTTAGATGGGACGAGGTGAGTCTATCAACTGCAATTTCAAACCTAATTGCATCGCCATAAATACAAAACCATCTTAAAAACCCTGCACACAGAAAATCAATCCAGTTCAGTCTGATCAAACGTGGAATGAATTAACGGGAGGGCCAGAAATCCCCAAATTTGTTCCAATGCAGCTCCTGTTTCCAGTTACTGATTGAACAGACACCCGCCATGCATGGACAATCCTGTGAGCTCAGCGGAGAGGGGCTCAGACTCAACACAGGTAGCCCACCACACCGAATACTCTCATTCTGATTCAGCCGATGTAACAGCCGTCTCTAAGCTGCGGCCTGGTTACCCGCAGTGTTGGTGTGGTCAGAGGGGCCAGATGTTGGGGGCATTATGAGAAGCTGCATCTCCATGGTGACACCATGAAAACGGTGGCTCCTTGTTTGTGAAGAAGCACCTTGGGAGCTGGTAAGGGAGCTCAACATCTAATCAGATGGGATGAATCCAAAGGGATACTGATATTATATTGGTAAAGTTTTTTTAATTAAAAACATCACAATGCAGGAAAGTGGGAAAATATGTGGAGCCTCCAACTATATGTAATATTACAATTTAACAACATTGAAGAGCACAAAATGAATGTACATAAGACGTAACATTGTTAACAAAGAATGAGAAGAAGAATTTATATGACATGATAAACAATACATTATTAACAACAAATTGGAAATAAATGTGATTGTGAGCGATGCGCACAAGTTGTTAACTCCCTCTTATCTGCAGGTTTTGTTGCATTTCAGACTTGTATTTGCTGTAATAGTATTTTTTACCATCACAACTAAGTGTGGGCACAGTATAAGTGTTGTTTGTAGTATAAACTAACTCACATCTCCTTCAGTTCCCCTCAGTTTTAGCACTCTCTTTCACCTCAGGTTTTCACTGCTTTCCAAAAAGTAAATGCAGCAGAGGCCAACAAAAAAAAAAACAACCTGGATCCTTTTCGCTGTAGTCTTTTCCATGCACCTTATCTCCCTAGTGAACATCCTCTCTGGTGACATAGAGGGTTGTTTACTCAGGCTAGACAAAAGCTCCTTTCAGGCCGAGTGGTGCCCCCGACGACTCATAAGTAAAGGACTGTGGAAATTGCAGTTGAAATGTTAACATTGACTGTAGTGCAGTCTGCCGTTGATTACTTGAGAATATGCATGGATATATAAACCACTACATTACATTACAGGTCATTTAGCAGACGCTATTGTCCAAAGCGACTTACATTACACTTTAAACCCATGGTTTTTCACATTTTTGCCTGGGGAGCAATTAGGGGTTAGGTGTCTTGCTCAGGGACACTTCGACATGGAACATGGGGCAGCCTGGACTCGAACCACCAACCTTGTGCTTCCCAGCACACCTTCTCTAACCCCTGCACCACCACGACCCCCTGAGCTTCTATCACAAATGGAAAATAATCTGATACTAACAGCTATTTAATAAGGCCACTGATTAAAGATCATTCATTATTAGACAACAATGTCAGTATTTTGTTCACAATCTGTTACACAATGTGTAGTGTTGTAGGGATTACGTTCTCAAACGGAACATGAATGTTGGAAATGTATGCAACACGGCTCGCAGATGTGATTGTTAAAGAGCTGTAGATTTAACAGCTTGCTCTGCCTACGGTCCAATGACCAGTTTCCCTTCCACCGCTTGTTGTGCTGCACTGGTGGTGTAATATTCTTAATGCGGCTGTAAATCCTTTTACTGTTTTGTTTTTTTTCCAACAATTTGTCAGTCACTTTGGTGATGTGAATTGGACGGAAACCATGGACTTTATCGGCCAAGTCTCAATCTGTGTTTCTCTGCCTCTTTCTTAATCCCTCTCTTGTAATCTCTCTGACAGTCTTCCCGTCTCTCTCCAACCACAGATTTAGATGCCTCCACCCCCACTCGTCTTTATTTTTGTCGCCGCACTGATTCAGTCTTTTTAAAGGCTAATGTTCCGCATGGAAATCCACCATTAAATCAGATAATTTCTAACCTTAAACAACGTTACTGTATTGCATTCCTCGTTCTAAATCCATTTGTGTTTGTATTGGCCACCAGAGAAAGTGCGTTTGTTTGCAGTTCATCACCCCACTGGGTAAAATTGTAGACAGCTGTTGGCATAGACAAGTCTGTGAGCCATTGATCCCCCCCCCCCCCCCCCCGGGTACCTGGAACAGATTCAGAGCGGCAGTGAAAATTGAAACAGGGGTCTGCTACCTCTCATAATTCCATGACGGCAAAATGAAACAGTATCTCAAGAAAGCAATCAGACTCTCAAATTACCTTTCTTGAGGGGGGGTGCATTGTCTGCAGATCATTCTGTCCCTTTATGTCACTGCATCTCTCTCTTCACTCTCTCTCTCTCTCTCTCTTCTCTCTCTCTCTCTCTGTAATCAGTGGCAGAGTGGAGATGTTGTGTTGATTTATTGCATGGTTGCCCAAATGGAACCTGGATGGAATGTGTCCTGCATTGGGGTGTCACTTAGATAAAAACACCTGTGATGCCCAGGGACAGCTAAATTCTCCATCAGGAATTGGTTCCCTGAGCCATCCCTGCGTTTTACATAAACACACACACACACACACACACAAAAGTAGCTGATGTGAGCACTGAAAACAAAGTGTGCCCTCTCCATTGACAAGGCTGCACAGCCATTCGTGGAAATTGGCTCACAATCAGATGCTTCTACAGTATCCCGGAGGTGGCATTAAAACTGATTTAACTCTACACTTGTACAATGTGGACCGGACGCACAACAGTTTGAGAACCACAGATCTTCTGTCTTAACGCATTTTTTCTTACCCTTGTCAAAGTATGGAGGTCTTTGGACCCAACCGCTTGGGACTCCAGAGGTCACTCACTCAATTTCTCCTGCCAATATATACAAATGTAGAAAATTGAATTGGTATTGGTATGGTACGTTTCTGAAAGATATCTTCAATAATTGCAGAAAGTGTAATTGTGACCCATATTAACAACTAAGCGTCCCTCCCCCCTTTGAGACAAATCAATCATGCTCATGTTCAATTATTACATGCCAGCTGGTGAGTCTGCGCTGATGATATAAAGTGTGACATATAGCAGCAGAGATTTTGCAGAGGGTTTAACCCTTCGTGGCAGTGCTTTCTCTTGAACAATGGTTGTTCCACCCTGAGTGAGGCGACGCGGTGTCTGTCAGTTAAGCTCCAAGCAACAAACGTCCCTTCCTGTGCTGTTGTTTCCCAACCTACAAACTTTAAAAACCGTAGCACTTCAACCTAGTAAATCCTGCAGATGTGCAGTTACAAATATGAAGCCAATGCAGGGAAGCATATTATTAAACTTCATATTAAGCTTATATCACACTAGAAGCAAGGAGAAAGCCTGCAAGTGGAGCATTAGTTGTAATAGTATCCCAGCATCCGCTGGACCACATAGCTGTGTTCTAACTGGCCAGAGCTGCTTCCTGAACATCTGCTGGGATTTAAAAGATCACTTAACAAGCAAGCTGCTCCTTTCCTGTACGTTCTGGTTTATTAAACTCCAGTGGTGAAGAATTACGCTACGTCTTAATAAAACATATGATGGTCCTGTTAACACAGATAAAACTAACCAACAGTACAAGAGGTAAAAATCTTGTCGCACAACCACCTGCTAAGTACTACACACTACATCAGTGCAGTTTACTAACGCTCCCCCCCCCCCCCCCCCCACACACACACACACACATTCGGATAGGAGTAAATGATGTGCAAGGTGCAGGTGTAGCGTTGGTATGTGCCTTTGTCTTTGTTTCCCACCGGTTTCTGGAAGGAAGGAGGTGAGGAGAGTAGTTAACGGTTTGGTTAATTTAGGCAATGAAAGAGTACAACACACAAGACTATGGACGAACAGACACACAGCCAGAAACAGATTTCCATTAAATCCATCAGTGTGGATTTAGTTGCAAGATGAGGTGAAACGCTATCCCAGCGTCCAAATTTCCCATCTTGCGCTTTAAAACAAAATCTTGTTAGACACTTTTATTCAATATGGCAGAATATTGGTAACTGCATGTGCAAAACTCTGATATAAGAGGGAGATGTGAGGAGAGGGAGAGATGGATTCATGGGCAATTGAGCAGATTAATTAACAAACAAGAGGTTTTCTCCTTAACAACGTCAATACGCTCGACGGACTGGACCAAGAGACATTGACATGACATGACATTTTAGTCAATGAAAATCAAATTAATTAAGGAAATTAATATACAGACAATACAATAAAGCTGATTTTGATGCTCAACACCCAATCTGAAATGGTATAGTTTTTTATAATTTTCTTGCACAAAATTCCATTGCTGCAAATATGCACGTTCGATAACGTCCTATTATATCAATGATTTATCATAACAATTTACATACATGTAGTTCCACTACATCTCACCATGGTGGGAGAGATGGCAATAGACAAATAGATGAATGGGTGAATGAACATGTTAAGGCGCTTTTAAATATTTGCTTGAACTTAATTTGGCTTCAGACCTTCCTTCGTCAAAGATGTGACATAAACCCTGTTTATAGTATGAACCAGGAGATTCTGTAGATATTGCTCGTCTATGCTGGATATGTCAGGTACGGTATTTCCCTATTTAAATATTTTCATAATTTAGTTACTAATGTATGCTGTATAACAGTGATACCAAAATGCATTAAAAAAGCAGTGTGCTAAAATAAATTCTCAATTTCTTCTTACATATTTTTAACAATTTAAACCAGAGGGAGAACTTCTCTCCAGGCAGTGAAGGGATATCGTATACATCTCTGTCTCCGTGTTAGCTCTGAAAGTACTTTTCAATCGAGGCTTTTACTTTACATTTATGTCATTAAATGAAACGGCAGAATGAGCCGGTGTAATGTCGGCAATATTAATATGTTCAAACTTGTCTTGAGCCTTAGAATTTGAATTCAGACACCTTGTATGACTCCACACTGCCACCCACATGGATGAAAATAATGCGCCAAGAACATCTGTGACAAGTGACGGCTGATGATATTCTCTTTGGTGTCTAAAAGTAATGGATGACTAAACAACGAAAAGGTTAAATGAAGTACTTCTACCTAATGTCATTCTAAGTGGCACTAGTACCAATACAAACATGACTGAAGTCAACGGAACTCTTGCAGTCCAATTGGATGAAGACAACGGCGTAATTGTATTGAGATGTATGTATAATAAGTACATGTTTTTTTAATCAAGGTGTGCTTTAGTTCATCTGACAGGTCCAAGGAGACATCAGACAAAAACATTTTAGCGGAAGGTTTTGAGGTTAGAGAGGTCAGTGTTTGCCCGGCCTTGACGGAGACGCTGTATCCCTGTCTGCTTCAAGAACTGTTCTACAGCTGCTTCCCTCATGCAGATCGATAATGTATTGCATGACTCATTAGCTCACGCACAAGGGCACAGATCGCAGCGTTCTTGTAATCCACCTGAAATGCCGTGACAGTTCGTCCCCGCAGACCGATGATTAGTGTTATTTTTAAATATCACACCACCTCAGTGTGATACAGTTTCAGGGTTAAGTGCCTTGCTCAAAGGCAATCGTGCCATAGATGCCATAAATAAGGTTTGGGATTACCCAGAAGTTTTTTCACGCTGAGATCTCCTATACAAATCTTCTATACGCAGTATATTTTACCTTCAGGGTTCGATGGTTTCGGCGACCGTAATTTAAAAAAAAAGGTCAAAGGGCCGACTGTATCAATGCCTGTTCGGACGTGAAGCAGTGTTCAGCTGGCGGGAAAATTGTGATTCACGCAGCTTTGGCGCACAAAGCACGAGACACACTCCTGTACTTTCTCTATGCGGACTGGGTCAGTACAGTTCAACACCGCTGCCAATCGCCGTTTGGGGCACGGACCCAGCTCACTGGCCATGACTCCCAGGGTGTGTTGAATCCTATCAGCTCCCGGCAGATCCTGCTGCCTCTTCTTTTCACAGCTACTGTTCTGTGCAGTTGGGTTGTCATCCGCAGGGTCAACAGAGCCCTGTTGAGTGTGGGCTTTAGCTTTATATGGTTAATCTTCACCGCACCATTTGATCTAAAAGGGGTTTTCACAATAGCCTTTTGTTTGCTCCGGCAGCGTTTTTTTTAACAGTCCCGCATGTAACGCGTTTGTTTGCTCCGGGAGTTGAAAGCCGGGTGACTTGCTTGTACCGAAAACCTGCACTGACACACACTCGAAAACAGGGGGACGGTGGAAATATGACGGAGACAATGACCTCTGCCAGAATTGTGCTTTAACTGTTATTGAAAAGAATGGGGGGGGGGTTATCATACTAGGAAATTGTTCCTTTTCCTTCCACGTCTCTCTGCCTCTTCATCTGCCTCTCCTTTCACTTCAATCCACAGCTGTGTCTGGTGTGATTAATGACAGCCATTCAACGGCTTGATCAACCACTTTAGCGGAGATTGTTAATCAGATGCTTATTTAAATGTCACTGCTGAGCAGCTGAGAGGAAATGAGGCCACTGGGAAATGGAGTTTTTGCGTGTGGGCTGGTTCTCTGCGTGTTTCTGTCTTCTCACATATTGATAACCATGAGTCTCCTTCGTATGCTTTTAATACACACCGGGCTCAGCAGCTGATAATGAAGGGACGCAATGGAGCCTAGTGTACGATTCCGAATGAACAGTCGCGTGTCTCATTAATAAAACATTGTGCCCGTATTATGAAAAGCAATACTTCTGGGATTGAACAGTTACAAGAAATCAAAACCTCCTGACAGTTCTACAATGCTGTTTTTTGTGTGTTTCTGTGCTTTTTCTTACTCAGGTCGACATGTGCTCTGCATCACAACGCTTCACAACGCTTTGCGCTTTTGAGGAGCTCAATATGCGCAGGGACGTTGCTGAGGGGCAACTTAAAGTCTTTGGCTTTAAAGTGAGCATTTTCTTGGTTGCAAAGGGTAAACACAGTAATCTCCAGTAGATTACACTCTTAGTTAAGCTTCATGTAGATAAGAGAGAGGGTGTGGCCTCGCGTGGATGTGCTCTGAATTCAGCTCAGTAAGGCAAAGCCATTTATACAACTCAGCAGAGAGAAGCTGCAGTGTGAATACAATGGAGACACATATTCCACGTGTCAGCACTTACACTACGCTGTAGTGGAAGCGTTATTAGGATATTTATTAGTAACGTACGGAGATGCTCTTGAAGTTCCATCTTCTTGCTGTGATCAAATATTACATAGTAGATCATAGAGGAAAGTCAAAGCAAGGTTAAATCGCCTTCTGTGGATGTAGTACAAATCATTTATTTAGCACATCAGTCATTTTATCAATCCATATAAATTGATTGAATCGATGAATCAAAGAGGGCAGCGGAGGAGAGAAGGGTTGATTGATGACGCAGGAGACGGAACTTAGGGAGCAAGAGTCTAAAAAGGTCAAGGGTTGCATGGGAGGCATTTATGGGCAATGCTTCCTCTTAATAGAACCTATGTACTCTTTATCAAAAGTGGTTATGTGTGTGTGTGTGTGTGTGTGTGTGTGTGTGTGTGTGTGTGTGTGTGTGTGTGTGTGTGTGTGTGTGTGTGTGTGTGTGTGTGTGTGTGTGTGTGTGTGTGTGTGTGTGTGTGTGTGCGTGCGTGTCTTCATACATCCTGCAACTGTTCCCCTGAGGACGCTCGGCCTTGTGATCGTGGCGGGTTAAGTGATGGCAAAGCCCAATAATAAATCTCTAGCGCAACCTGCACAGGTGACCCGAAGGTCACCGTTTCATTAACTGTCTTCCACTTTGATTTTCTCATCCCTCGTTCCTGTCTGCTCGCAACACTCACATCATTCCTCGGAGGGTAACATGGAAAGAAATAGGAAGGTGGCTGCTATTGAGCTACGAAAAAGTAACAGGGTCACTCTTGTATATGTATGTTAAATATAAATGTATAAACAGCTTAGCTTATGCCGTAGATGCCATAAATCTTATCTTAGCTTCACCTCAGACTGGAAATAGCTAGCTTGGCTCTACCTAGAAGGTCAGTCCACCTCCAAACATAACGAAATAGCATTACGTCATCAATAACTTTTTGTCCATTCTCATTTAGCTAGCCTTTAAGCTAGGCTAACCGTTGCTTTAGCTTCAATATTGTTCAATGGATCTAGCATTACAAATGTAGTCAACAGATGGATCAAGAGAGAAGATAATTGGCAATTGGCATGTGTCTCACTCAAATCTTTTCATATAGTTCAATAACACTCCTTCTTTACTGTAATCGTTACAATAGTTACCAGAAGTGTGCGCTGTCCCAGGCTTTTATACAGTGTGGATGATTTGAGCCTTAGCTGAGAGCAACAACCAATGCAAAGGGAACTGTGGTGTAAACTTGTGTAAATTCCAAAAGCCTCCTCTGACCGCCTTTGTGTTTACATGAATGTTTTACGATGTCCCATGTTGGTACTAAAAGCGCCAAGGACTGAAGCCTAGTTTATGCTTCTGCGTTTTCAGAGCGACGCAGACGCAAGACCCCCTTGCGTGTCCCTTGAGTGCCTTTTCACACCTCCTTGCGTGTTTGCGTGTGTCGAGCCATTTTTCTAGGCTTGCGTCGCTTTCGACCTCCCTCAGCGCACCAGGCTGCGATTGGTCCGCTAACTACGTCCTTTACGTAGTCTCACATTTCCGCTTTCATAGCCCGATACCGCCATTATTAAAACGAAGAATGTTTACGAGAGAACGGATCAGATTTAAGAACTTTTGTCGGAAGAAATGCGTGAATATGACCGCTTATACAAGCCGTCATTGGCGGATTGGATTCACGGAGGGTGATCGCCGCAAATGCCGGTTTGCCAGTCGAGAGGTGCACAAAGTTGTGGAGGAAAATACGGGACAAATGTGTCCGCAATGAAAAGGAGCAGTGGCGATGCACGGGGCAATAAAGTCTATGATAAATACATAAACAAAAAAATTAATAGACAGAACACGTTACTACACCTGTTGTTCTGGCGGTGAATTGCTCTGCAACACACGCAAGACTTTTAGAACCATGAATTGAAACGAGTGCGTCAGCGCAACGACGCAGACGCAGAAGCATGCGCCGGCCCTGAGGGTTCTCTCCTCCGCCTTGCTGCATTTGTTGCGGGCATTCAACGGGCTCTTCTTCTCTTCGGCCCTGAGTGGAGGGTCGACTCTTCCGGATTGTCCACTGCGGCGCCGCTGAAATCGGGGGCCAAGAATCTCTCTCCTTTGATTACAGGCTTAACGTGCCCATTTCATGCGTTCTTGCCCCTCGTTTCCTGCACACACACAGCAAAGCTCTGACTCAATGTCTATACGGGAAAACTAAGGCAAAAATACAGAATAAAAAAAACTGTTTTAGAGGTGGATGTTCACGCTGCGCAATCAGACCTCACTTTCCACACTGAGCTCAGCCAGTGGGAGCCATGTCTCCAACCGGCAAGGAACATTCAGATTTAATGCGAAGCCTCTTTTTTTCCGATTCCTATTTCCGCAGGCCGTGTCCTCAAATGAATGCCGCCCAGAGCTCTTTGCTAACGGCACATCTTTGAAAGCACTACTGCTCTGTCACTGTGCCGGAGAACAAAGTGGAATCAGCAGGAATGTATTGAATGCTGAGAGGGAAGTGGGGGGGGGGGGGGGTATGTGAAGGACAGCGCCGCATGTCGTAGCATGGCGACAAGGTTTCGTGCCGTGTCATTATAGCGGAATACTGGTCGAAGAAAAATGATCCTGTTACTTTAATAGTTTGCATTATTGTTTTCCTTTTATTAAGTTGCAAAAACGGAGACAGACCCATGCATTTTGTCTGGGAATGGTACAGAAAAACCGGCCCTGCGCAGCACACACAGAAGTGATGACATGACACAACTGTAGAGATTGTTCAAGAGCCAATTTCTGTCCTGCGTCAAGACATCTGAGGAGCGATACTGAATCTACGGGGATGGATAACAAGAATGTGATGTTTCACAAGCAAGACGAGGAGGTATCACACCTCAGCGTGGCCGGACCTGTGACTTATTTTAACATTATAAACAAAAAATGTTTTTTAAATCTTTATGCTTCATGCTGACTTTCAAAAACGTCCCATATGTTGTTTTTCTGACTAACGAAATGGTCTTAACTTTAACTTAAAGTTCATCTTTTATACACAGTGGTACAGTTCCACTCTTGTTTAGGATTTTAGGATTAGATTTGTGTTCCCCAAGGGTTTGCTAAAACATTTCTAAAAACCTTTCCTGAGAATTTTTCTATTTATTTTTTTCTTCTCTTCCATTCATCTGCGTTAAGCTTCAGTTCTGTTTGTTCTGACAGTGCAAAAAGATAAAGAAGTCTATATTCATATTTATTGTCAGTCCCAAAGATATCCCTTTGTATTCTTATCGGGACTTCCACTGTGATCGGTCTTGTAAGTCGACAGTGACCTTTTTGCTTTCCCATCCAGTAAGACTGGCTATAATCCCCCCCGAAAAGAAAAACATGATTGCACAGGTACTTTGTTTAGGAAAATGTCCTTTTATGCTAAACCTAATTAATTCAAATCACTCCAAATGTGGCTGTAAAGTAAAAACTGCAAATTCTAATGATTGGGATGCTGAATGAAACCCCAAGAGAAGGTCTTCTGCACAAGAGTTTGTCCCTGATCCTTCAAAATTGCTTGTAAGGCTTTTAATGGCAGTCAATTTGGTTGATTCCCGATCTGAACTAATAGCTCTAATGAGGATATTTGACATCATTTCAAGGGAGTGGGAATACTGTGGTGATTGTGTTTTCTCCATTTGGTTTCAATGAGGATTTAATTACGTAATTAATAGTGCCACCGCTTCCAAACAGACCGAACCCGGAAGTGTAGCAAAGCAAAAATAAATCAGGCAGCAATTTGTATGTTTCTCTGGAAGTTCCTGTGTACATTGTTACAGCTGGTTGAATTGCCTCTGCGAGGATTCTGACTTTGTAACCATGTATTAATAATGAATGCCCCCCCCCTCTCTCCTCAGATCCGGACTTTGCAGACATGGGAGTACCCCCACCTCTGCCCTGTAGGTATACCCCCTCTCGCTCTCTCTGCCTTTGTTTCTTCCCCTCTCTCTCTCTCTCTCTCTCTCTCTCTCTGGTTACATTCACTTTTTTGATCACAATAAGCTAGGGGTGTAACGATTCATTTTACAATTCGATTCGAATCACGATTCATGGTTGCCGATTCGATTCATGGACGATCTGGGTTAATTTAGAACTATTCGATTCGATTCAGTGCCTTGAAATCGATTCAGGAACTTTACTGGACAGTGCAGGCAAAGTTTCTGAGATCCCTGTTGTTTCTTGTAAGGAAATCTGGTTTAAATTAATTATGGATATTATAAACAAGCAAACAACAATTAATGGCAAATGTATTAACCTTTTATTTGAATCAAGTGCCATTTTCAATGTAAACATTACACAATAATTACACAATGTTTGGATCAATTCACAGAACCACATTGTAGGGTCGCATGTCTTTACAGATAAACTTGGCAATTGTTACTGTGATGTTGAGTTTGGTGCTGGCGAGGCCTGAGGCGTCTGCAGAGCTGGAGTTACCTTCTGCTTCTGCTGCAGCGGTGACGCTGCTAGAGGTTCCTGACTGTCGCCGTTGTTTAATCCCATGGCGCCTTAGTAGATGGCCGGAAAGATTCGCCGTGTTTCCGTGGTTTTTTATTTGGCTTCTACATATTCTACAAACAGCAACCGCACTAACAGCACTTATTTAGAACACCTCCGTGTTTGCAAAAGCCAAAATGTTTCCACGCGCTGGATCGATAAGTTGGTTTGTAAATGTCTCGCTCGCAGTCGTCTCCTCCACGCTGTGTTTTGTTGTTGTTCAGAGTTTCACGTGGCTGCCGCTGCGTACTGATGACGTCACAGACAGGCAGACTGAATCCAGTAACGTTTAACGTGTCTAAAGTGCTAAAAAACCAACAAACAAACACGCATCCATGCCGTTTTGTTTATGGTTATGTTTAAATCAGTTGGATCGCAGGAATACAAATTGATAAATCGATTCAGTGAATGAATCGTTACACCCCTACTATAAGCCCATTTGTGTCGTTGTTCCTCCAGTTATTTGTACCATTTGACTTTCATTTGTTCAAATTGTGTACCTGTGCGTTTGCTTTAGCTGCACACGTGTACATATGCGTACGTGTGCATGCCTGTGTTTGTGTGTGTTTATGCGTTTGCACGTGTTTCAGCTTGTCAGTATGACATGGTCGGTCCAGACGGCATCGTTGAGTCCCTTCAGATCACCAGAGACGGGAAGGCGGATGCCACCGAGGCCGTCGATTGTAAATGGTACATCCGCGCTCCGCCGCGCTCCAAGGTCAGTGACGCTAAGCTGCGCTCCCATCCGACTGTGAAAAACAGTGTGGCAAAGCTTTGAAATGTGACACGTGACAGAGTGAAAGGGAAATTGTATTCCCATCAGATGGGATTATTACAGAGGAACGCAGGTAAATCAGACAACAAATAGGGAGAAGAAAAAATAAGAAAAAAAACATGCCCCAAGACTGCTGTTCATTTGACAAATACTGCATGTCTTCATTTATTCATTCGAGTTCCAACTTCAAAACATTTTCGGCTCAATTTCTAGTTGTTCCTCAGCATTCCTTCACACATGTGGTGAGATCAGGGGTTGCATCAGGGGGCTTTGATAGCGGATGGGTTTGGGTGCAGCTGTCAGTGGTCTCCCAAATGGGAGGTTTCGTGGCTGCGTCGGAACATCTTCCTCTGCTCGGGTCAGACTTATACACTCGTACATCTAGGCTGTACTTCTGAGGGTCTGACCCATTTTTTAATCAGCAAGCTGTTGCCAAGAGGAATAGAGCAATGGAAGGAGAGGGAGGGAGATGAAGGGTGTGGGGGGAGAGCGAGAGGTTAGGGAATGTAACTCCTGATGAGACAGTGTCACTGTGCAGTTTGACCCCCGAGGCCTCCAACAGCCTGCGTTTGTTTTCATCGCCAGTATTTTCTACACGGCCCTGCGAGCATATACAGACACTGCCCTGAAAACACACACATGTCGACACCTGTATTACATCCACTTACACTCACCAGGCATGCAGCGTTATCTGCCGGAGTTACCTGTGCTGCGTTAATGCTACAGGATTAGAGGGTGCCCGAGGGAGAAGGCCCAGCGGTAAAGGAAACATCGGCGCATATGGCCCGATCGTACACTCACGTCCACAGTTGAGTCCATGCCAGCCGTCCATCGACCACTGAAATAATGTTGGTCTTCTTCTGGTGCATTTGCATGCCTTGATTTGATGGAAAACGTCCACATGTTGTTGTTATAACAGCTTAAAGTTACAATTTCTGAGATCCGTGTTTTGTCCTCTTTGCCGGCACCCATGGCGATAAACCAAAACTGCAGGTGCGTTTCGGGATCTTACCCGGGAATCTTGCTACAGACAACCAGGTCACAATTCTGCAAATGCGAGAAGCTTTCGTCAGTGTGCCATTGGCTGAAACACTACTACAGTACCGTGCAATGCAATTTTGTTTTGGATGTTCAGGAAGCTTTTTTAAAAACGTCCCCTATTACCCCGATGGTGAGGCCCCTATTGCCTCTTTTGGGGCCTCGCCATCAGCTGTAACTGCTGCATGAGCACATGGCAGAGTGGTGGCCGTGAGCTGACCAGTGAGGCACATTTACAAGCACTGGAACTAATGCTCTAAAAGGCACGTGAGGCCGACCCGGGATGCGTCAACACAGCCCAGCGAATCACAACACATATGAGGAGTCCACACGTCGCACACATATGCTGCTGTAATTATGCTGTTATTGTACACCTTTAACGTTTAACCGTGTGACGATGTATTCAGAAACCCCACTAATGGTCACCGTGAGAAATAAAATCAATAGATTAAGGTATTATGTACGGTCGTGTTACTGGGATTTGGTTCTCACGGTGCGTTTATCTTCCTGATGGTCACACGGGAGTGAGTAATAGCCGCTGCCACGTCAGCTCAACAGACAGTTGTAGTTAATGCTGCAAGATGCTTTCATCGGTCACCGCAGAGATCTTATCACACGGCCCACATTAGGGAGGCTGTTAAACTTTGTTGCATCCCGCTCTAAAACTATGACTTTTTTTCATGCAGGTTTTTCATTTGGTACTGCCTGCTCTTACTTTACACACACACACACACACACACACACACACACACACACACACACACACACACACACTCATAATATGCCTTGCTGGTGTGACTGTAATTCATGGCCACGGAAGTTGCTTAGCTTCCATCTGACAACATGCTGTGGTTACTCCTTTTTTAGATTCAGCTTCTTTAGCCGAGGCCACAGGAACTCCCAAGTCTACCTGATCCATCTGTAGAGCTTTATTTTCATCATCAGCACCCATGAAGCCAAACGATTGTGTGAAACAGAAACAGAAGAAGCTTTCATTTTTCAATCACTCAAAGTGGAGTGTGTAATTCAACACTGCAGCTACAGCACCAGAAAGGATCCACGGGTCTTTGAGTGAGGCTGTTTGTGGGTGACATAGCGACCCAGGGCCTTGGTAGGATGATGTATTTTCCTTGGTTTGAATCAATGTCATATTTCGCCCTGCAGGAGCGTCTCACGCGGCAAGTTGTGTTCCAAAGGCTGACAGTTACCGGCACTGATGGACAAGGCCACAAATGTGCTTTTTTTTAGCAGGCATCTATCTTCAGTCACACAGTCCTGAAGCTCCCATATCCACTGTTCACCCTCGATCACTGGCCAAATGCATATATAGCTTACCGTATACTGCTGCAGTGAGGAGTGCGAAGGACGCCGCCCCCCCACACACACACACCACATCAGCGTATGTGCTGCATGCTTTCATTTGCCTGTGCTGATTCAGTACTGTACTGTACCCAGTGTGCCAGAAACAGCAGAGAGATAATGACATCCTATACCGCAGGCTCTAATTAGACCGTACCGGAGCGCTCCAGAGAGAAGGGAGCGGAGGGGGACAACGGAGGAGGGAAAAGTGGGAAAGGTGGGAATAAGGGAAATATATACTTAGTAGTGCATTTTATTAGGGATCTGCACGTACAGGGAGGGAGTCCAGTGGCGTTAGCGGCAGATAGGGATTGTGTCGTGAAAGGTAATTGAAGGGGGAAAACTGCCTGAAAGCGACACCGACTTTCGCCAGAAGTGACACCGCACAAATTCTAATGCCGTAGTGTTCTTCTTCGTGGTGTTTCTGTTTTGTGCAGCTGTCCTGTAGGGGAATATTTTCCTCTAAAACTAAGTCAATAGTTTGTACCCGTAACAATGACTGTATTTCCTCAACCATCGTTTGTGTCTTTTCTGTCGTGCATTGTGTGACTGTTTGACAGCTGCCGCCTAAATATTTGCATTCACATAGAATACGACGAACAGCACGTACTCCTGTTACAGACTCCTTTTAGCAACAGTGAGAACATATTCCTCCTCAGTCAGTGATGGATCCCGCGTCATTATTCGGCGGCTGCGGAATCAATGAGGATGCAGCCTTTTTTCCTGCTGGGAGCCAATCTCCCGCCTTACAAATTGGTGATTGTATCTGCGTGATCCATTACCGTCATTTGGCTTTGTGATACCATCTGCAGACTGATTTTTCTTCATATCGTGCCAGTTGGAAGAGTTCAACAACAAGAGCAAAGCTTGTTTTTTAGAAAAAAAACAAGCTTTTCCAGTATTTGTGCACTTGTTGGTTTTTGCATGTTACCCTGACATGTTGAGGCCTGTCCTGATGGCCTTACCCGTCATGTCTAGCGAGCATCGACCAGACGTTACTTCACAGGCATGAAGAACCGCGGTCGTTATTCTTCCATGCTTGAACTTGAGCGAAATGGGAAGGATGCATTCTGTGGTACCATTTACATTTCATGTCATAAAAATAATAACTTTCTGATCGAAGACCGTAAGGCAGTCATCTTTTACAACTTGGAAGTATGTCTATGTATGGTGTAAATGCTTATTTTCTTGTATCACTTTGTCGGCCATCTCCGGGAAAAAGAATATTTAAAATACTTTTTTTTCCCTCTTTTTAAAGTTTATGTTGAAACTACCAGCAGTTACAATGGTAGCTCTGTCCTGAAGCCACATTTACATTTGTCTTGCACAAGCTGTTCAAGGGTTTAAAAGTGCCATTTTTAGTCCTGGATTGATTGATTGAATACACAAAACATTATATATATCTACTGCTGCTATTGATCCACAACCCCTATTTGACCTAAACAACATTAGCTGCAATGTGAGCGATAAAGCAAGTGTCATCAGAAAGTTCATCATTGATCTTAAAGCAGAGCTATTATAAGCTGTGAAAAGACTTTGAGATTGGTCAGATGAACCACGTATGCTTTATTCTCTAGTACTGGTGCATTAGTGCAGGTCTAAAATATGTCATACTGTAGGTAATGACAGGACCAAGAGGCAACAGAACCGTCTCTCATCGCTCTGCTCACAGTAACAGCGCATGATAATTATAAGCAAGGGATGTGTTTACCACTCTGCCCATCTTACTTTGCATTGTACACCTTATTACTCGCAGTAATAAGGTGTACAATGAGACGATTATGTCAGATCCCGGACATAAAAATCATGTCTGCAAAACCAAATTGCATATCAACCACCTTTAAAAGGCACTGTGCAGACAATTAATGCTTTATTGGATACACCCCAACAGAACCCTACAGCGAAGTATGTGAAGAAATCATTTTCAGAGCAGCTTCGATCTTCCAGTCCTTGCTGCAGGCGTTAAAACCTGTTAGGAAAGGTACATCTCTATTTTCCCCTGAAATTACATAAAAGAAGACCAACATGATGTCCTTCTTTTCTTCTTGTGACAAAAGCCTTAAGAGTTACTGGAAATTGACAAATCTTCATAAGACGCAAGTTATTCAACATGGAATCCCAGGGGAAGTGGAAAGCTTTCCCCCCCCCAATCCAATCCCCTCGTCATGTTGTTGAGGCCAAGTTGACATTCCAAGGTCCATTATCCCGCTCCATCTGTAGCTTTCATCTTTGGGCATTTGGAGCGTCACATTTCCCTGTCACATTTCAGGAGCGATCCACTCATTAACCGTAATGGCGGTGAGTGCTGTGCACAGCCAACCAGAACCAAAGCCCTGATTGTGCAATCTCGACCTGACGAATGAGTGACAGACGATGCCGAGGCAATGAGGAAGTGTTACTTTCCCCTAGAAAAGCTGTTGTGAAGAGTCAAGGTGGTTACCAAGGTGGATATTTCACTCAGTAAGGGATCGTTACGGTAATAAAGTAGTCCATATAGCTATCATGGCTTTAAAAGCTTTGTTATAAACTGGTACCCATACATTTGAAAGAAAGGGTCCAAAATGAGCTGTACAAGGATGACACACAAAGATCTAAAGCTTGAGACAAAATATCCAAGGTCACCTTAAAGTTTAACATGGTTTTAGGTTCTGTGTGATACTTTTTCCCAATACATTATGAGTCTGAAGCTAATAGACGCTTGAGTCCTCTTTTCATATGAGATCATAATGACTTTTGTAGAAGCTACAGTCTGTCAGTCCTATTTCATTACAGAGCCTCTGAATCAAGTAAGAAGCAATATTAGAAATGAGCTGAAATATTTTCAGTTCACCGTTTTTTCTTTCCACATCTTTATATTCCTCATTTTATCTCTGCCTTTTCTCTCTGTGTTTCCCCCCTCCCTCCCCTCCCCTCCCCTCCTCCCTGCATTGAACAGATCTACCTGCGTTTTCTCGACTATGAAATGGCCAATTCCAACGAATGCAAGCGCAACTTTGTAGCAGTGTACGATGGTGGCAGGTGGGACATTTTCAACCTCTCATCTTGATGACTTGTACGTTATACAGGAGCTGAAAGTGGCCGTGGTCACACACTCCATTTAGGCCCTTTATCTTGATGATTGTGACTTAATCATCTCGTTATCGTGAGATAACAACTCACCATTGTGCTTTCTCTTTTGAAAGTTTTAATATTTAAATATGTGGCGGCATTGAATTAATGGTTTTGAAAAGATACAGTTCCTTTGCCCTGGTCGGTCCATGTCAATCACCCAATGAGTAGCACCCTGAGAAATGAAGACTGAAATCAGATCAATTACTTTACCGGAATCAACTTCTGACACAAGGAGAAACATATTTAAGACAAATTTAAGAGGAGGGTTATTGTTGAAAGAATAATACATACATTTTGTAAATACACTTGTTTGCTGTCTGGAAGGTTACAAACAGGCTAAGCTACAGGATGTTGCCACACCCAGCCAGGAAGTAGCCATGCACAAATCCCCTATGAAACCATTAATTTTCTTCCTGTTTTAGTGCTTATAATAAGCTAAGATAGGCAATGCTGGCAATTGATAAAGCAAGTGTACTCTCTAAAATATCCAGCCATTCCCAACTTCAAGATCATGAGATATTTAAATCCCGATTAAAGAAAACAATATTCAATATCTTGAGATAAAAAAATAAATTTAGTCATTAACGCTTATTAACGCAAGCTTGCAATACGCTTGACACAAATATGAGCTCAATCAAATGTGTTATTTTGAGATTAACTACGGTATGTGTGAAGTTGTGATTACATGATTTTGGGCCTCCAAATATTCCAGAGCAACCGTGGCTGCTGTTAAATAATGTAGAACTGATTTTCACGTTAAGATTCAGCGCCAATATCCATGTAACTCGATGATAAACTACAGATATGTTATCTCATCCTGATTTGTCCCAGCTCGGTGGAAGACCTGAAGAACAAGTTCTGCTCCACGGTGGCCAACGACATCATGCTGGTTTCCACGCTGGGCGTCATCCGCATGTGGGCAGACGAGGCCAGCCGCAAAAGCCGCTTTCGCATCCTCTACACGACCTACCAAGAGCGTAAGAGGTTTTTCATAAATATGTTTACTGCTGCATCACTCGCCTATTGAGGGAAACTGATTAGCTTTATTAAATCAGACTGTGGCTGTGACATTGATGCCAAAACAAAACGGGTCTGGTCTCGTGGCAGATGTTAAAAAGGCGGATGGAGGCACAGTGGCCATGTTTATGGCCACGTCTATTGCATGCCCTCAATACAAAAGGTGCTGTCAGATGTTTCCATTTATTTTAATGAGCAATTTAATAGCAGACAGTTGGAAACTAAGGGCTGAGATCTCCATTATAGGGAATACAGCCTGTGGGTTACTGCGGATGGGATAGTATTGGTGGATTTTAGCTTGGTCCTGCAGCACTACGGGCGTCGATCTTAATAGATCAATACAGAAACGGATAGAGAAAGGGCCAAAGACAAAAGGAATATCTGGGGTAACAGCGGTATATTCACATCTACCAATTTTCTCCGGCCAGTAAAGCACACGAGCCGGTTCCTCTTTCTCATTCAGTGGCTCCTCATTGATGGAGCTCGGAGTTTGACAGGGGTTGCAGAGGGCATTCTTTGCACTAGTGAGATGAATGAAGAGGGTCTCCGGCTTGTGAGTATACAATATGTCAAGTTCATTCAGCGCCTTTTACTGCCGCACCCCGCACACACAGCGCTACACAACACATTGCATCCTTTCGTTTTGTGAAGAGGTGTCTCTCACGGCAAACTGGAGATATTCTTTTTTTTTATGAAAACAGTAAAAAGTTCCTCATTAGTTCTAATCAATTCACTGAGTTCAAAACCATAATTTTCCATTGGTTCCACTGAAAATTCAGAGGTGCTATGATTTCATTGTCATGATTGCAAAAGGGAAACAACATGCTTTCTTCCAGACTGCTTTATTGTTGCCTCAGTGCATCAAATTTAGATTATGGCTCTGGAAAAAAAAAAAGAAATAATGCCAACTGGATTACGGCATATATATGTACTACATATATCAGGTTATTTGAAAGTGAGCTGAATTTGTCTCCATGGTCAATGTATTGAATGTCACAAACAAGACCCACACACCTAACCTAACCAATGATCAGACCCGCAAAGACAATCCATTGTTACTCCTCGTCTATATTGGTTCTACATGTATTTTGCAGTAATGCGATTCGTTTGGTGTCTTGCTGCTACAGGTCAAGTGAACAGCATTAGTATTATTTGTTTGTATTGTGAAGCCAGTGTCCCCCTTTGTACGGCCTCTTCACCGAGCAGAGCCAGGATGCGCTGTTGCCGGGGCAACGCTTCTGCTTTAGTCACTCAGGCGATCCCCAGCCAGGACTCAGCCTTTAGAGCAGCATCCACCACAGCTCAGCAGCACTGCACCAATCCTGTCCACAGTAAATGAACAGGTGTACCAGTGAGATAATACAGTCCAGTAAAACAGTCAGATGCTGTCTAGTGATGCTGGACAGTAATCACTTTGTTAATTAGAATGTAGGAGTAGTAGTAAAATGGTGGTGTGACAATCATTTTCATTTTGGCACAGGGCAAGATTTGTATTCTATGTGTGATGACAAAATTGAATTATATGCACTTGTTTTTGGAGGATGCATATAGTTGTTTTTTTTAAAGGCACTAATAGTAGATATAGAATAATTAGATGAACATTCTGCATTGCTGCTCATTAAGACACTGAAAGGCAAAGAAAACAACAAAGTGAAGAAGATGCCCTACGAGGTAACGTTCGCAAGATTACGCTTTTAAGGGAGATTCCAGGCTGAACCGACATCTGTTATATCCATCCATATATCAGGTTATTCACTTGCACCAGAACTAATTCTGAAAACTTAAAAAACACCATTTTATGATAATGCAAAAAAGAATATGTAGTGGAGACATTGTTCAAGGAAAGTGTGCAATGGAGTTGCAGTTGAAGGTACAATGCAAGGTGAAGTACAATGGTTACCGTGTATTACAGAGGTTAATAATGGTGAAAGGAAGACGGTGTGCAGCTACCACGAGTGAGTGTACAAGTGTACTCTTTCACAGGCCCCACTCTCTGTTTGCAGGGCAGTTTTTCAATAAGCGCTTTGTGCAGTAAATCCCAAGTCTTTATATGTCTTTTCACAGCTGCTTGTTCCCAGTGGGGTCCAACAGTTTTTAGAGATCCATTCACAGCTGCCGACTCCCAATAAGATGCTGCAATGGGGACGACAGTGGTCCCAAATGTAAACATCCACATTTATTCTCTGTGCTGCGTTCACACCTGCAGATACTACTGATCTGCCTCTGTTTGCAGACACACACACACACACGCACACACACACACACACACACTCCTGCTAAAGCAGAGCTTTAGTGAGAGATTACAAATATGAAGTATGAGAAAGTGAAGCCTATCTTTACCCAAGAAGCAATTATGTCTCAGGTGATAAATGTGCTCATGTGACATCACGTCTGTCAGCATTGTTACGCCTCATCAACTGATACCCGTCTCCGGGGCTGCAGATGGAAATTTGCTCTGGCTTCACTACACACATCGCTTCTGGTTTCTTTCAAAGCTTCTTTGCCGAATGCATGAAAGAGTTCAAGAACAACACAGTATGCTAATGTCTGGATTTTCGCGTACTAGGATTATATCATCTCTAAGCACTTTTTATCTTGGTTACTTTAGGATTATAAAAAGTAGCGTGGGAATTACATTAGATTGTGGAATTATACAGAAATCCATAGCAGAACGAGAAGCAGCGATGGCTGTGTGGACGGAAATGGATGAATGGCTTTTTGGAAAATCCTGCGTTTGGGGAAATTCCATGAATTGGGATTTAGTTGAAGGTGCATAATCAAAAGTAGTAAATGCAATCCACCTAATCAGCTGACACAGCCCACTGTTTTTTGCTAAGTAATAAATGGAAAGAGTAAAAAAAATAACATGCTTCCTGCCGCAACCAGTGAGGGGAGGCCTGTGGAGCCAGTCTGTCTTTTTGTAAATAATTGAGTCAAGTATACCTAACATTATAAAGTTAAAAACAACAATGGGTAGAGGATAACCAGTAACTGACTGTAATGTCCCAAATTAGAGCCAGTAAGAGATTATGCCACTCTGGACATGAGCGCGGAAAAAAGATCCTTAATTCAAAAAGGACAAAAAACATTAAGAACATCAGGCTTAAATAAAGAGATATCTTCCCCACCTCCTAGAAAAGGCCCAACTTCAGTCGAAATGGAACAACAACTCAGCTCTATAATGGTTATTTGATTAGAATCAATCGTGATAACCGTGTGTTGCTTCTGGCGCTTTGCTCTCAGAGTCCACCTCTGCAAACACACCCAGACTTTTCTCATCAGACACTCATCCAAGAGTTCATTTATACCTCTAGCAGTGACTCGGCGTGTTTATGTGCGGGCAGAGAGGCACTTTTATTGCAGAATGTCTTGAATTTTAATTTCGTAAGAGATTAGTTTGGATTTCACTCTCGAAATGGTTGTTTTCCTGCACCATCCTGTAGCATGTGGAGGAGAGACGAGACAAAAATAAGAAAATAAGAAGGATTGGGCTCCCTCTACTGGTTCTTAAGTTGGTTCGGATCTTTGGCATTCAATGTAAAATCCAAAAATGTGAGAAAGAGGCAATCAGTGGTAGAGGGGAGCGAAAGAGTAGAGTTGGCGAAGGCCCAGGCAGCACGGGATACAAAAAGAGAGATAAATCACTCTATTTCTGTGCGTTATTATGCACTAGGGATAAAAACGGCCACACATTACTGTGCTTACACTGTAATAGCCCCAGGCTTTGCCATATCATGCAAAGAGAGCGCACAACAATTATTTAACAGGTGACAGTAAAACTGCACTCTACTGGACAAAACGATTAGCACGCTGTTGGCTCGCCGCGGCGCTCTTCCTCCCAGTTGTCGCCCGTAGGCCACTGGTTTTTACGATCATGTCTTACAGATGAGGGGGGGCTCTACTTCTTATGCTGTGAAAGCAGCACTACGTCTCGGGCCAGCGGAGCGGTCGCCATGATAGATCCCGTGTCTGAGGACACGCTCGTGTTTACGACCCGGCTTTGAATTTGGCCGTGCACCGAGGACAAATAGACGGCGGCTTGCGTGAATAGAAATAATTTATTTTGGGGGGTTTGTACTGCGCGCAGATGATGAGGAAAAACCGCGGCCATCTTTCTGGTCCATTTCAAGACATTCATATCCACAAGTCGTCTTTGCAAATGTTTGAAGAGGAGGCAGATGATGAAAATTCATGACGAACAGATGGGTTTAGGGAGGGGCGGGTGGGGGTGGCCGGTCTGGTTTGAGTAATGCCCATCCCAATGTATTTCCTCAAAATCTGGCACACTGCTACATCTCCTCAGCCGTAAAACCTGATTCATGGCGCAGCATATCTAGTGTGTCCTACACGTCTGCTGATCAGAAAACCGCCTAAAAAAGTACAACTTTTCACTCAATCGTTCGTGCGTCTTCGTGACGTTTCAGCTGCGCCCAGATAGCGGCAGAGTGTAGTTGTGTAACTGTTTTGATTTGTCTGCCCTATCCAGCTCCATGTGAGCCAGAGGCCTTCTTCTGCCACAGCAACATGTGCATCAACAACACGCTGGTGTGTAACGGCCTGCAGAACTGTGTCTACCCCTGGGATGAGAACCAATGCAAAGGTGAGACGGTACCTTTTTTCCGCATCACGCTAGGGGAGATGTTTGAATGTGTGGAAACAGGGCAGGTTTGAACATTTTGTGCTTTTGCCAGTGGTGCCGCAACCGTGCTACTGTTATTTTAACACACACCCTAACCCTAACCCAGAAAATAAAAAGTTGTTGATCAAAATGTCATTATTGCAGATTTTTTCTTTTTAATGATATAATTGTAATAATGTTTTACTATCTTTTACTATTAAACCCTTTGATATATCTTTATATAAATATAGATATATGAGTTTGAGTACAATTCTATGTGCAGGTTCACAATTTCGTCCTTAGCTGATTTCCTTTGCGGTTGTCCTTATTTTACCTTGTTTACGCAAGTACGGTCCTACGTATTCTGTGACCTCGCAATACCGTCTATTTCTTAACATCCTCTTTAGTTTGCTTCCTCATGCACTCTGAATTTTAAAGCCACCGGATCTATACATTGATCTCCACTCCTGCCACTGGCTCCCTCCATATTAAACTGCACCTCAAAGTGAGATTAACTCATTGCAGAATTGTCATATGCTACATGATGCTATTCCAATAATTAGCTGAGATGTGTGAAGAAATCTGCATCATCAATTAGTCATTCTTCGGTTCCTGGTTCCATGAACCGTCACGACTCTTTACTGTCGCCCCTCGGACCCGTCTCACTTTGAAGCTCAGCACAGATTTCTTACTGTTATGCTGTTGTGCGTCACTTTAAGGCCTTTAAGTCGTGTTGCAGTTTGTTCTTGCTTCAAAACATGTTCGCAATCTCTCACCTAGGAAAAAAAAACTGGAGTAAGTACCCGCAGGGAGGCTACGGTGCCGTAACTCTCTCTTGAGCATGGCAAATGACAAATGACCTCGTTTAATTAAATCCCACGCTGCCTATTCCTCATTTAGACTAAGATACCTTTCAACCTCCAGAGTTTGAAGTTGTGCAGAACTCAGCCTGCAGTCCATGTTTCTCAGCCTGTTACCTCGTCTTCCACCTTGTCTCCGCGCCAGTAGTAACGCGTACTGGTCCTGCAGTGCCCACATTTGTCTTCATCACTGGTAAAATGTCAAGTTTCATTCTGTACTACTTTGCTTTCACGTGAAGCAAAGTGTCTCGCTACATGATCATACAGCATTTAAATGCCAGCCCTCTCTACACACTAGTCAGTCTTCGTGGTGATCGTGATAAATGCACTATAGTTATGAACCTAATGTGACCTTTTGCCCGTCGTTTCGATAGCTAATGGCAGTCATGGACTTATCTTGTACATGATGAGGTCCATTTGTTTGAGATTTCTTTACACGTGAGCTGTAATATCTTCTTTTCTGAGCGGTTGCTAAGGAGATCTTCGTGAGCTCCACCGCACTTAACTACAATGATAACTCAATGGAGGAAACAAGGAAACACTGCGGATGGGGCAGCAATTCTTTTGTAGGCTGATAGGCAGCACACACTGAGAGCACACATTACATTTTTATATCACATTTTGATTCCAATATGACAGCTTTAACTAACAAATGTGAATAGCCATTCATATTAAGTTGCAACAAGTCCTTGATGCAACTAGTGCAATCAACAAGCGTTGGACAAAATTAAGCAATGATAAAAATAGGTACAGTGATGAAAAATGTTTGCTCGTAAGGAGTTATCAAAAGAGGAAAAACGTAATGAAGAAAGAGTTTCAACATCTTTTAGCAACTCATTCCAGTCAGTCGACACAACTGAGCGATGGAACGAGACACGATGACATCCAGAAGAGGTGAATTCGCTTGAACGTACACTTTGGAGATATTGAATAATGAGCAGAGAAGTGGTGTGTTCTTCTTCCTTATACGCGTAGAGCGCACCAACAAAAGAGGGTTTCTTTGGCTTTAAAGATTATAAAGCCCCCTGAGGCAACTTTGTGATTAGTGATATTGGCCTATAAAGAAACAAAACAATGACTCAACTTTACTCTGTGTGTGTGTGCATGCTCAGTTGTCAGTCCTCAACCATCTTTGACAAATAATGGCTAAAATAATGTATGACAAAACCCATTACAGACAGACAGGGGGACATCTGTGAAGGTGTCGATAAGTAAATCAAAAGTTATATAGAAGGCTTATGTGGTTCTTAGTTTTTTTTCCATATGTAGTTGAGTTTGGGAAAAAGTGAGAGAAAGAAAACATCCAAACAGTATCTCTCTCACAAAAACCCGGAGACATCCAAAGCTTGGAGGGCTTGCTGTGCCTAGTTACAGTTGCTAAGCTGTGAATGAACAATCAATGAATTGTGTGAGGGTTTCACGTTTTGCGAAGCATTTCAAAGCCTGCAGTTAATAGTCTCATTGAAGTTGCTTTTTTGTTGTGATGTCTTTTCTTTTTTTTTACCAATGTGCAGAGAAGAGGAAAGCCAACATCCTCGACAACCTGAACAACACAAACGGGACCATAATCGGCGTCACTTGCTGCATCGTCCTCATCCTCCTGATCGTCTCCGTCATCGTCCAAATCAAGCAGCCGCGTAAAAAGTACATCCTCCGGCGCGAGGACTTTGACCCCACCATGTTCCAGGAGGTCTTCGAGCCGCCCCACTACGAGCTGTGCACTCTGCGGAGCGCCACCGCGGCTGCGGCCTCGGCCGACCTGGTCGACCTGGCGGAAGACTTTGAGAACTACCACGGCCTGCGGCGGGCCTCCTCCCGCTGCGTCCACGACCACCACTGCGGCTCCTTCTCCAACCCCGGCTCCGCCCACCTGTCCCAGCTGTCGCTCAGCGGGCGCGGCAGTCGCGGGAACCTGAGCGCCCGAGACTCGGCGGGCGGCGCTCTGCTCGCGGACCTGCCGCAGGCGCCCATGGCGGTGCGGCCCTTGCTGCCGTCCACCGGGAACCGCAGGAGCATCTTGGTCATGAAGCACAGCTACTCGCAGGAGGCGGCGGACAATGGGTGTGACCTGGAGGACGACCTGGAGGAGGTTCCCACCACCAGCCACCGGCTGTCGCGTCACGAGAAGGCAATACAGCGGTCAGTATCCATCGATTTCTGATGAGGGAAGAACAGCAACCGTAGCGTTAACTATGGGGATGTTTGAAATGTGTGTGGGATGCTTAGGCCGACGATCATTTATGTTTGTCCCTTAGCTTTGTTCTCCTCCTTTCTCTCATATTATTTGTTTATTTGCTATTATGATAAGCATCTTTTTTTTTGCATTGATCCTTGTTTTTTCTCCCCTTCCCATCATTGAAAAGGCTTTTTTTTCCCCAAAGGGCTAAATATGTTAACAAACATGCCCTCCGTTTCATGCCACCGCCCCTCCTAGTTTTTGCTTCAAACAGTGATGCACAGCTTACAATTATCTCACTGTGTTTTGAGGTTCCTTTCAGCTCTTTAAGCAAATACAGACCTCATTTTAGAAGATATTAATATTACAATCAGTCCAGTTTGGATTGTTAACCCAAGGGCTTGAATCTGTGCCTCATGAAGACGACTAACTTCATTGACGTGAATGCAAACTATTACAATACATGCATTAATATTCCTAACTGTTAATGATAACCGTTATCACTGTAAATTATACAAACTTATAATATATAATGGCATGAACCAGATGCTCTATCTAAAAATATATTTTTGGATGTGTACTGCTTGAAAAGTAAATGTTTACAACCACAATATGCGAAGATGTTAGAGAACATATTATACGTAGAATACTTTCCTGCATGCACTTTGTATGTTCTCTTTCTACAGTGGTCTTCACCTCTAATTCATTTTCTTTGCATGCGAGGCTCCCAGAGACTAGCAAAGCACTAATGACGTTTTTTTTTTTTTTGCTGTTGTGTAGCACATTAATGCATTCTAACCTCTATGCAAACGGAATTTGATATTAAATGAAAGAGCCGTGACATTTCAGGTTCTGCCTCATTGGCTCTTTGAGCAAACATGAATCAGAGTACAACACAACTAGGGTCTAAGAGACAATTTCAAGGTAAGCTACCCTATCCAACAATCCAAATCTCTAAATGTTTTTGTGTAGTTACCATTTGCCGAGTCAGTATATACTTTGATGCAAGTTAGTTTTCCTTTTCTGTGATTTTTGTCGGGGTTTATATTTTATGTTTTTTTTTGTTCTGTTTTTTGTTTTCACCAAGATGGTTTTATTGCTTGCAGCCATCTTGAGTTTGTTTTGACGTATTTGTGATGCTGAAGTCAACTGTATGTCCTCTCAAGGACATACATTGTATCACTCAGTGGACATTCATTGGCATGGATTCTTTAATCATCTTTTGTTGAAAATGTTATCAAATATGTCTAACCGCTTCACTCTCCTCCGCAGTAAATCAATTTACATCACTCATGTGAAGTAAATTGTTAAGTCGATATATAAAAGCACAAATTACAAAGCAATCGCATGTTTACATGAAAGCATCAATGATTTACACATCTTTACTGATCACACATTCACACTGAATCCCTTTATAGTCATGCATGGTGTCCAAGTCCAATGCAGTGTTTTGTTTGTTGTGTTTGGTTGATTGTCAAGAACAGTATTTATGCCTGTGTGTGACAGTTAATGTGTACGCTCCAGGGCTGTGCTTCATGAGGTTGCAATACGCATAATATGAGTATCAACATATGACGAATCAATATGAAATGTAAGTAAACGATGAGAAGAACCCATCATTTTTTTAAAAAGGTACATTTCAAATGCAAATATGGATTTATCTTGCATAATTTATGCTTGCAGCTTTACGCTTGCATAGAATGGAGCAGTCACAAAAAGTGTTACCTACTGTTTTGTCTTTAATTGTGTAAAGTGTGCTTTCATGTTGTGTTTTGTGTGTCTGTGTGTGTCAGTCTGCTTATGTTCTACATTATGTTGCATTGTCTCCATCATGTAGACTTCTTGAGAATAGTGCAATCCTGGATCAGTACGAACGGGCGTCGCTCGCATATGAAAAAGCGGAGCAGGGATTTACACCAGCATGATGCTGATGATGCTGATGATGGTGACGATGATGATGATGAAGGGACCCTTTGACGACAGGATACTGAATCTGTATTCATGTGCAAAGATGAACACAAAGGACTAGATGAAATGCTGTGAAGCGCATCAGCTCTGTACGCACTGCAGTAAACCCAGAATGTATGCGTCACTGTAAAAGAGATGGACCTTTTCAGAATGACTGATTACTGATTATTCTCTGGTAAACGTTAAAATATGGGATGTCAGTCAGAAACATATCGGTCACTGTTAATGATTCCTCACTGAAAACTAAAGAAATATGATCAAACATCTTCATGTTTATTTCTAAGCATGTCTTTTTTAAATGAATAGCACACATGTTATTATTTTATAGCAAACTTTAGATGCCCGCAATTTTTTTAATCTAGATTTATTTTATAAAAAAGGTAAAAATTTGGTTTAATTACTAAACTTGATCAATTTAAAGCTGTTGGAATACCCACAAATAGTTTAATTTGGATAACAGTTCAAGGCTGAGATGTGCATGCTTATTTTCTATTCAACAAACATTAACTTACTAACATTAAAGTTTGCCCCCCCCCCCCATCTACTAATACATATCTCTTAACACATAAAGAGTACTGAGGCATCTCAAATATGAAATACACTGCATGCTGTTGCTTATCCAATCAAGAGAATTGCGCAACTTCATTTAAACTTCATTTACACACTTTAAAACCCCCTTTGAAATACGTTGACTAACTTCCCCGCAGACGTTTTTACTTTCAAAAAGAGTTATTTTTTTGGTAAAGATATTTACTTCAAGTCTGTTTGTCTTCTAACTCTCTTCAACTGCAGGAGCTTAATATATTTGTATTAAAAACAGACTTTTATATTAGGAGAAGTTGAAAGGATGATTTTTTTCACAGTAACTAATTATCTTTCAGGCCTGGTTTTACTGATGCTTTGTAAAATAAATGAAAATAAAGCTTCGCCTATTTACTTTCTTTTTTTGTATTGGCTTCTGGTCAACAATTCCTGTTTTCATTTGGTGTGTCCTCAACCTGTCAACACACGCCATCCATGACTCACCTTCATGAACAGATGTTCTTTTTGTTTGTTGTGGCTACTTTTCTTTAAGAAGAAGACCAAAACCAAAAGGATTTGTTTCACAAAGCAGGACAATAAAACGAGTCCTGGACAATTCAAATAATCACAGGTATTTGCGAGTTAAGTCACTCTTGTGTTTTCTGTGTATACTGCAGAAGAGATGCTCGCTGTAATAACACTCACTGGTGGCAGGCTGCTTTTGTAGGTAAAACAGCCTTAAATATATGGAAGATGAGAATGGTAGATCAGCTGTGCAAAACAAAACAAGTTGCACTCACTCGCACATGACATTCTCTTTTTTCCCACACTTTTACATTCCCTGAGTTCCAACTTCCGTTGTGCTGTGTCTGTTTTTACATTTTCTCTGTGTGCATTATATTCTGTATGCAATGTCATGTATGTATTATTTACATCCATGCTGTCTTTTTCCTCCATGTACACATGCATCACATACTGAATTAAAGTGTTATTTTCTATACAAGCATTGTTCTCACGCCTGTGTGTTTTCTGTCAGTTTCATTATTTTGCCAAAGCTTCTGGCAAAACAGTCCAAACAGCTCACTCAAATTCTCTCTTCTTTACTCTCTCCCAAACACACACACACACACACACACACACACACACACACACAAAGTCATAAACTCATCTTCCAGTATATAGATGGAGGCAGACAGCCCTGTAATTAAGTAAGTCTGAACCAATTTGATCACAAGCAGCCAAAGCAGCAGATGAGAACAGTGTAGGGCCCAGGACAGACTTTTAAGTAATAGTGTTTTTATTTCTCTGCAGATACATCAGACAGATGTGGCATCATTCCTCGGCACCTTCGCCAATTTGAAAGCATTCGGAGCAAAGGTTTTATGTAGAGAGTTGTGGTGAAAAAAAAAAAAAAGGTTTGTGATGTTCTTGTTCTTTGCTTTGGGACCGCTAAAGTGCATTTTCCTTGTACCAGTGCTCCACCGGCTGCTGGGATCGACAAGCGCTGGAACACTGATGGTATCAAATAGAGGCCTGGAACTTTTCTTTTTTTTTTTTTTAGAAAGTACCTTTAATGTAAAGTTGTTTTTGGAGAAGAAAAAAAAATCTGGTTTTTTTAAACCATTTTCCATCAAGATATGAAATTGCATATTTTAGCTGCTGATTTCACATCAGGTTGTTTTTATATCCAGATAAGTAGAGAAAGCCTTATTGAGAAAACACAAAATGTTGAAGAATGTTTGAAATAAAGTGAAATGAAGTAACTTCATGAATTGGTGCAGAGGCCAATACATTATTCCACTGACCTATCAACTAACATTTTTTTTCCCATTTCACAGATGTCTGAACATCAATTACTTTATCTTTGTAAAACTAAATTGCATTGTGGTATTTTCAGTTTTTTAACCTGTTTGCATATTTATTTGATAACAGAAAATGCTGGACCGAATGTTTTCAATAAAGTAATGTTTACTGATTTTATTGTGATGATTTATTTGTTTATACATTGTGTGCATATTTGATATACTGATGCGTGTATTCAGCTTAGACTAGATTAAGCATACTATACGTTTATGCCAGGAAACCAATAAATGGTTTCACATCACATATTTATTTGAACCCAAATCATCATCAAATGGAATCATCCAAAGGTATGCAGTATGCTCGATCTAGTCTATGCTTAATATGCATCAGTATACAAATATAGGCACTATGTTCCGAATTGTTAAATCTTTTTTAGTATTAACTTCGCTGTCAAAACCAGAAAATGGCCGGGAAATAACACTGAGCGTCTGGTACGTTTGGTGCTGCGTGAAAAAAAACTCCATCTCCCATGAATCTCAGGGTGCGTGACGACATAATGATGCGCCTAAGCCATGAAAAAGACCACGAACGCGAGATAGTAACGTCACGTCCGAGTCGCCACCTTAACCTTATTTACTGTTATACGCTCCGCATTAATGCCGCACAATAAGTCCCTCTACATCACCGTAGGCGAATGCTAGTTTTTAGCGTCTCCGCTAGCCTTCGACCGCGCTGAAGCGCACCCACTCGCCTCGCTCGCTCTCCCGGAGGACACGGCCATGGCTTACGCGCAGGTACTGGGCGCCCTGCTGCACCGCAACCTGCGGCAACGTAAACTCGCGCAACTCGGCTTCCTCGTGTGCGCGCGCGGGCCGGCGTCGAGCGGCGGAGTCCACGCGCCTCCGCCCGCCTGCCGCTGGCCGGGCGGCCTGACGCCGACCCACGCGCGCGCTCAGAGGTGCTTTTCGCTCCATTCGGAAGCCAGAAATCAAAGCAGCCCCAAAGAGAGAGACGGGTCGGTCTCCAGGTACCAGGGTGGCAGCCCGAAGCCTTCGGCTGCACGAAAAGGTGACAGCCAGCTAAACTCGACATACACACACACACACACACACACACCACAACAAGTTTGTGTTTTATTTCTTATGTTGTTCGGACTGATATTTTAGGGACTAGTCCATAAAATATCATGTGAAATGTTGGCAAATCGTAACCATCACAAGTGACTGATACGATGTTTCATAGTAGTCTTCTGGTCCAGGAGCCCATTTATATAACAACTATTTGCACTTGTTCCATCGCATGTATTCTACTTCACCAAAATGTATTCAAAAGTACCAAACTGTGTGTTACAGTTGACACCAACTTCTGTCTAATACTTCCCACCCTTGATATCCTCCAGTGAAAGAAGCTGGCCGAGACTTCACCTACCTGATAGTTGTGATCATTGGGCTTAGTGTGACAGGTGACCACAACCTCCAGATCTCGTGTCGAAAAAATCATCTAATCTATAAGTCGAATGATGCGAACGGACAGTAAAATGCGTGGTTCTGTGCGCGTGTTTCAGGTGGATTGTTATACGTGGTGTTCCAAGAGCTGTTTTCCTCCTCCAGTCCAAATAAAGTCTACGGGAAAGCCTTCAACAAGGTCCGGTTGGACCCAGAGGTGAGAAAGATCACAGGTGGCCGAGGCCCAAAACAATCTCCCTTAACTCCCAGTTAAATAATCCAACCAAAAGACCAACTCCAAACGTGCACAACTATACTTTACATTTTGCCTACATATATTAACCGGTTTTGTTCTTTGAAAAATGCAGGTAATTGGCGCATTTGGGGAGCCAATCAAGTGTTATGGGGAGACTACCCGTCGAGGCAGGAGGCAGCAAGTCAGGTGAGCGTCCTGCTTCTGTGAATAAGCTGTTTATTATTATTATTATAAGAGTGTTAAATAAATGGTGTTATTCATAAGTTAGAATGTGTGTGGTAGTGGTGATGATGCAACCCATTTGTTTATCTTGTGTGTGTTCACATAAGTCACCGGGAGTACATGAAGGATGGACTAAAGCACATGAGGCTTAACTTTTACATCGAGGGCTCCGAGCCTGGACGCAAAGGAACTGTGCACTCTGAGTCAGTAGAGGTTGGTTACCAATATTTAAGAGTTCTAATTCCACATGTGACAGCAGTGGCCAAATGTACAGAGGTGGTGGTTAGACTGCTGCTGGTTAAATGTTCACACACAGCCACCAAATTGTGATTGTTTTCCTTTTACCTCTTTATTATTTATCAGAATCCTGAAACTGGAAAATATGAGTTCCGTTACATATATGTGGAAGTAGATACCTACCCAAGAAGATCCATCATTGTGGAAGATAACAGATGAGGAAGATAATGGACGTGTCTCTTCACTGAAAACGCATTCAGGAAATTTTTTGTGCGATTTCACTTTAATTTACCATTAAAACTTGTGTTGAAGTTCAACAGTTTGTCTGACCTTTTAACTTTAGATTTTGTAAGAACAAATACTGTTGAAATACAATAAAACTGTTGTTGTGGATATGTCTGTGTTTGGAACTTGATTTCACTGTGATCTATTTTTCAGCTTTATTGAATTATAGTACAATGTGAGGTCCGTTTCATTTTTGATATTTTGAAAATGGCAGATTGTGTAGTCCGCTTATAAATAACCTTTGCTTTTTGCAAATTTGAAATTTCCTCAATGTAGTTGAACACCTTTGTATTTGGTAATCCTTTTGAAATGGTAAATGAGTGATACGATAATGACCACTAGATCGAGCCAAAGAGTCAAAATGTGGGAACCTCGTATGACCTGACATGACATGTTTTATTGTCCACTCTGACTGCATGTTAATACACAGATCATGCCGTGATATTATGACAGCACAATAAGCTCCGTACTGCTAACACAACGGTCACAACAACAGAACCGCATTTTCATTCGGTCTCATCAGCACGTGAACGCCAAAAAAAAAACTAGCCGACATATTTTGAGAGGCGTTTACGGGAAACCCTGAAGGCATCACGGCCGTGAACCCCGCCCACTGTTAAATCATAGAGGTGTGCTAACGTTAAACTCTGTCGGGACCGGTTTGATGTGGATTGTCTCTTTGCTATCAACTTAAAAGCGTAGCTGGTCGAGCAACTATCTATTAAACTTGTACCTGACACCGAGAAGGTATGTTCGGAAAGCAGATTTCGATTTCCGTTTTGTTCTCGCTGGGCGCACCGTCAACGTGAGCTTGTAGCGTTAGCCACCCCGCTGTTGCTGCTGCTGTTGTGTTATCCTGCTATCCGGTAGCCTAGCTAAACTTAACGTTAGCTGTTAGCCTCGCCTTGATCCTGCAGCTCCCGACACAACGAGCGGGAATGACCCACCTTTCGAGCTAAAAGGCACGGGGGAGTGGGGGGCGAGTTGTCGCGAATAACAGTAAGTTCGCGACCCTGTTCCGGTGTTGAGTTGAGTAAAGTGAGCGGAGTTCCCCGCGGAGCCGCCGGGCTACACGCGCCATCTGTTCCAAGTTACAGAGTCGTATTTAAACTCAGCCGGGGAGCTGGTTTTATTTACTCTCGATGCATCCCGCGATTAAATGATTAAAGTTACATCAATGGTTTCAGGGCAAGTTGTGGTGTCGGCTGGCGATCATTGAGTTGTCTTCTCTTCCCCCCCCACCAGCAATGAGAGCCTCTGATAACTGATCGACACCTGGCCGTCATGGAACTGTACTGGTACATGTGAGTATAACGTGGGAGTTTTATCATTCAAAGTTACACGTAAGCTATAACGTATAGAGCTGTTGCTTGACCCCCCCCCCCCTTCTTTTCAGAGTGGTTATCGTATTCATCATCATCAAGATTTTCTTCTACGTGTGCTGGTACCGATCGAGGCAAAGGCAGCTGGCGGCGTACCTGAGCAACCCGCGCAACGCCCAGATCGTCATCGTTGGAGGGAGGGCCTACCTCCATCAGATGTGCGAGAGACAGAGTGTAAGTACACACACAAACACGTTTTAAACCGTGTGATCTACTCCTAAATTAGATGTTGTGGCATTGCCTTTGTCAGAGAGAGTCTGGGTATTTCAACATTGTACCACACTGGGGTCTAAGAGTGAGTCACACGGCTGCAAGATTGTTTCCTTTCGGCCAAAAGATCCACATTTTGAGAGACATATGGTGTCGTGGCTCATAAGGGGGGGTTTATTTTCCTCTTTTGTTTCAGTAGGGTGGGTGTTTGACGTGCTCCCGGGCAGACCCGTGCACCTAGAGACATAACCTTCACAAGGTCCGGTTTGCTGCAACTTCAAATATCGCCGGCAAATCGAGCTTCAATAAATGGTCGAAAGTAAACTTAAAAAAAGGTGTAACTATTCAGGTTCAGCTTGATCCACCTTGCAGCATTTAGCCAGTACGTAGCCAGAATGTACTGTCAAAGTCTCTTTATCTCTGCTGGAAAGACTGGAATCCTTTTTAAGGGGGTCAATATTTGTGCGCCTGGCTCTGTGTTGTGATGTCTGTTGCAGACAATACTGCTGGTGTGCACTAAATAGGTGCAATACACCTCGCGGTGCTGCCAATTTCTGGATATTGGAAAATGACGTTAACATCAGATGACATTAACAATCTATTTGGCCATCCGCACACTAAGTTCCTCCTCTTAGCGGCTCCAGCCTTCCTGACTCTTGCTTTCACAAAGCAAAGTGCGGCCCCCTACTTTCAGAACCGTGGCGGTTTTCCATCCGCCTGCAGTTGACCTCAGAAAGAAAGTCAAACTGGGTCACACGTGTGTTACATTTTTTTTTTTTTTTTGCTTGCACAGCAGCTATTTGCTCTGTTAGAAGAGCTTCTGCTTTTTCAGTGGGTTTCTTTCACAAGACGGCCTTCGCTTCACTCTGCGACATGCCGAGCCACGGTGTGGATGTGTACCGACAGGCGCCAGCTCGTTGTTTACATGTACTCATGAAGAAAGAAAAAAACGACTTTTCTGGTGTTTATTGTGCTTGCGATTCCGAGTAGTTTATGTGATGAATGCGAGCAGCTCTTTAAGAATCTTTTGTTTGGTTTGTCAACTCCTGCGTTTTCCCGGCGCACACACACACACACACACACGTTTGGATGTTTTGGCTACAAAATGCAGACCTATCTTTTTGTTGTTCCCATCAGGTGCCGGTTGAGTACGGTTTGATTTGTGTCGATGGTTTCAGCGATGCGTCTAGAATGGCGAGGCCGTTCCCTCAGCACCAATTTGTATCACGTAGTCCTCTGCGGGCCGCGGGCGGCACGCGCTCAGGAAGCCACCGTGGGCGCCAGAAATGGAATTCGCCATGAAGAGTCACTTCCGTTGAGCGAGACACCACCCCGGCTTTTGAGATATTCATCGCTGCAGTCGTTCCATCCAAGAGGCACTAGCTGTGATTATATTTAGAGGCGCTTAGAATATTTGTGGAACAGGAAATGCCCCACTTGTAAAAACAAATGAACAGCAGTTGCGGAGCCTGGACGTTTTGGCCTGGTTTTCCCCCAAATCACTGAACATTTCCTGTCGTCTATCTGAAACATTTGTCTTATTTTATTTCACACCCGTTTGTCTTTTCATATATTCTAGTTGAGGCCACATATCTTGTGGAAAGTCAACCGTTCCTCGTTGCACAAATGCCTTTGTAAAAACACCAACGGAATGCGTTAAAGTGGTCGGCCCACTTACTTTTGATGTATGAAAGTAAAATGGTGAAAACTAGATTTATTGCTTATTTATGAATACAGCCTCAACTGTGTGTGAACCCGGTAATCACATTTGAAGTGACGGCCCTCAAAGTCCTTCTTGCACACCCAGTCTCTTCCCTTTTGCTTCTCTTACCTCCTCGTCCCCTTTGAGACTACTCGTGTTCCCGATCTGACCTCGTTCCACCACTCTTCTTCTAGCTCTTTTATCCTCTCCTGCGTCCTCTGCTCCTCTCCCTGTGGTTCCCGCTGTCGTCTCTCGTGTACAACGCTCCCCGTTTTAGGTTTTAATGGAATGTGCCGCAGGGAGGTCCCGCGGTCGTCCACAACCGGGCCCCCTGAACGTGTTCTACAGAGACGCCAGGGCCCCTCGGAGGTCCCGGGATACGAATGAATCAAACGTGGCGGAGTCCTGATGTAGCATCGCTCGGGTCGGCTTATTCACCTGAAAGAGACAAAGCGAAAAACACCTTGTATTACTTAAAGGACCCAGAGAGGGATGGAAGATGGATTATTCGTAGCTTATCAAACTTCATCTCTTTCACCAGTCGTCTGGGCCGACAGAAACAGAAGGGACAACGATAATGATCTTGGCGTGGTCTCTTCATCACTCCGACAACAACAGGATGGCGGCGTTGAACTAATTAAAAGCCTTAGTCAAAGGCCTCACTGATTATGATTTAATAAAAAGCATTTAGAGCCCCCGCCACCCCCCCATCACCATGTTTGTTGTATTGTTCAAACCATAGGCACACTTACTAACCCTCTAACTCGTCTGTTGGTGCTGTGACACACGCGTGCGTGTGTGCGGGGAAAACGCTGTAGTTACTCGCTACACTAGTCATGCAAAAGTCTTGAGTTTGACTGACATTTTTTATTTACTGAAACAAAACAATATATCTTTTGAAAAACATTGACACGGCGAGCGTCGGCGCCCGGTGTCATTTTGACCACCGCAGCATATTTATGGGCTTCTCTGGCAGACGTTTGTGTACTTTATGGGGCGTCAACGTGGTGCATCGGGATCAGGATTTCCATTCTGGAAAACACATGTTGCAAAATACAGAAAATAACTGTAATCCGGGCAGCCCGGCTGCTGTACCGTGACAAGAGTCGTGTCTGTCTGTGTGTTTAGGGATGTTCCTCCTGTGTGTGTGTGTGTGTGTGTGTGTGTGTGTGTGTGTGTGTGTGTGTGTGTGTGTGTGTGTGTGTGTGTGTGTGTACCTGTACCTGTACCTGCTGGTCGATGTCAGCCTGGATCACAGGGTTTAAAAGGAAGAATATAATCACGGCCAGCAGCAGTTCGGCCCCTCTGGGGACGTTTCCTGTAAAACCAGCCGCATCAGCGTGTGAGCAGTAGGGACATATTGTGTGTTTGCATATGCTTCTGTTCTGCGTTTGGTCGTCACCTCTCTGTCTCTTTCCCCCTCTGTAGCAAACCTCCGTCTGGCCCAGTTGGTACGGCGTTCAGGACGACCTGTCTATAGAGGAGCCGTCCGCGGCTCTGGCGCCAGCTGCTTCCTTCTCCCACTTGGACATGCCCCCACCATACGAGGCCGTCTCCGGAGGTAGCACACGCGCTACACCGCGGCAGTCCGTTCCACGCGTTCCTTAGTTTGTTCGGCGACCCCATTACATCACGATGTGATAACTGAGCCTTTGTTACATGTCGAAGTTCTACTGGCATTAGAAGGGCCATTAATCCAGTTAATCCCACACATGACAAGCAAACCCCCCCCCCTTCCCCTTCCCCCCGTCAAGTCCCTCAAAACCACCAGCATTATGACTCTATCATTACCAGGTGGGAGGTTCGTGTAGCGTACTGATTGTAGGGGGCCACAACCAGCAAATTAGCACCTGGTGCTCCGAGAACAACACACACATGGCGTCTGGTTCTGAACAAACTCCCACATGTTTGCACACACAGATCACTTTGTTTGCTTTCGAAAGGGCAAAGTACTCTGCACATTTTGCGAGTTGCTTTTATTCCCTGTTCCCCTATTTATGTTTCTCCACAGCTCATTGTGGATTTCGTTGAATCGTTGTATCAATTCAGTCTCCTCCGCACACAACATGTAATTCGATGTGATGGACCTGTTCCGCCTGACACCAGGATGCATTTTAGCACTAATTCAATTACGTGACCTCACACTTTGCCCACACGCCTGATATTTTAGGGCGTTTCTCAGGGCGTGCTGGTGATACAAATACTTACTACCGCTTCATTACGTTAATATTTAATAAATACCAGGTAGGACTCGGAGCCGTATCAGATTGCTTCTTACACTCTTCCTATAATTTCAAATTCTGTGACAATTTGCACTGTTAGATCTGATAAAATTAAAAGATTGTACATCACTGTCTTCACGGAAAAATGCTCCTGCCTTTTTAAATGGAGTGTTGTCAACCTGAGACAGTAATATAGTAAGTGCTGTAACTGCAGAGTGACCAGGGGGATTCAGAATATCGCTGCTCTGGGGTCCGTTTCTTTCCTCCTCATCACACGTATATATTCCTATAAAACCGCCGTCACTGCAATTTCCCCCCGTGTCCCTTACTCGTACGTTTAGCTGCAATGCGTCAAGTCATTTGACAACATGCAGGTATGCGGTTGGTGTTTTTGGACTGCTGACGAAATGCTCGCCCTGTCTCCTGCCGTCCTTTTCAGAGGACGACCTGAAGCCCCCTCCTTACAGCGAGTGTGCCCGCGGCGACGAAAGGGTCGGCGCCGCTCGTCCCGCCCATCGAGCTGCTTTCCTCACCGAGGCGGACGCCGTTAGCGCAAACGAAGCCCCGCCCCCCTACACGCTGTCTCTCCCCACGCAAGACGGTCCGCAAGGCGTCCCCGGCGGCCACAGTGAGTCCCAGGCAGAGAGCAGGTCCACCTAATCGAGCCTGGATACCAGTTTGCCTTCTCCGTGCACTGCCTTTCCTACATTGAACCTCAGTGATCGAGACCAGATGTTTACTTGGATGTGAGAATAAATGAGTGTGTGTGTGTGTGTATGTGCAGGTTTGGTGGTTTATAGATCCACATTTTTTCTACTTTGTATTGTGTAAAAAAAAATTAAAAAAAGAATTAAAAAAAAAAGGAATAGAGATAATCTGATGGGTTTAACAACATCAGCAAGCCTGTGTGCCTCAGTCAGGAATGCAGAACCCCGAGGATGGAGATGGTCCCCATGACCTCCGAGCTCACGGGGAGCGGATGAGAAACGGATCAGCGGTCCTTCCCGCTGTGCGAGGCCACTTCCTCTCACATAACCAGGTCACTTATTCTGCAATTGTGTTTCAGTAAATGAGCCGTACTTGGCTCCTGCTACCGGCGGACGTCGTTTCTGAAGAAACACTCGACCCCGTTGTGTGCGTCATTACACATCCGAGTCGCATAAAATGACCAGAGGCATTATAGACATTCCAATTAGACTCCTGTGCAATTTATTCAATAACTTGTAAGTTTTTACTTTTCATCAAAACTGCACCACGTATTATTTGAAGACACAATGCACTAATTGTCTTCAATAATTACCCATTTAACACAACTGGTCCTGTTTTAATACATGGTGGTGACCATACTGGCACGTTAGGCAATTCAATATCACGTCTGTGAAGGAAGTGAGCGAGGACAAGCGGAACAAGTTGGTGAAATAGTTTATGCAGGTGGATAAGAGATTGTTCTCTGTGCTTTGTGTTGCATTGCTATTGCGCCTATATGCCAGAAATAAAAAGACGCTGCGCAGACTAAATAATCCAGAATTGCGTTATTTCTGTGTTATGCTGTGGATTTAAGGGGGAATAGTTGTTGTTCTCCCACAACGCATATGAAAACAGTTTCTGTAGTCGTAGATCAAGCTGTAAGATAATCAGGTCAGGTATGAATTCTAATTTTGAGCTTCAGGCTTGGAATGAAAAGGAAAATGAAAACAATCCTTTGAAGAGAATCGGCACAGGGCAGTGAACTCCGGCTCAGACAGCGTTGGAGCTGAAGGCTAAAATGTCAGACAAAACTCAGTTACTTTTCATAAATCTTGCAAAATGAAGACTAACCAAAAAAAACATGCTTTTATTTTTCCTCGTAATTTCCATGTAAACATGCCACAGGTTGGTAGGTCAGCCTGTGGATTTCCTGTGTTTATATTCTCCCGTTGTTTTGGGAGAAGCTGTTACTCTGCGTTTTGTATCGCTGCATTTCAGAAGTTCGATGCACTTAAATGATCCGCTTCCTATGTTTGTAACCCACTGCAATACACCTTTGAACAGTTGGAACAAACACCATGGCCGCTGTACTAATGCATCCTGTGGGACATTATGAGGTGACTTGCATGGGAGAGTCAGAAGTAGATCTCAAGCGTGTTTGACTGACAGTCCTTCATGTTGTGATGACAAATCGTGCGGCATCGATCACTGATGCCTTCCCCTGTGGATCTACAGAATGAATTCCGAATGTCGCCCTGACCGCCGTCTGACGTCACTAAACGGGGCTCCCTCTGCCACGTGTGTCCTGTTTGAGTAATTCGCTCCCGCGGTGGTTGACCCGTTACATCTCTCCACTTGCTAGCGTTGTGTGTTAATCTGGGGCAGGCGGGTGTGTGTGTGTATTAAACTGTTACTCATATTTGGGCTGTTTTGGTTTCCTTGCTTTACGGTTTCTTAGCAGATTTGATGGTTGCATTTCTTTCAAGTTCAAACTGTTTTTTTTTTTCTTTTTGCACAAATCCTTTTCCTTTTTTGAGACAAATCCTGTGCTGTGCCACTAGAGAGCAGTCTTCTACCAGGGAGGACCCCCCCCTCCTCCCTGCTCCTGTGCAGCCTGCACCTGTTGCTGAGCACGTGCACTGAGCGCTCGTTGCCATCTCCTCTGTATTGATTGAAACATTTGATTACATCTTTTTGGGGACAGAAAAAGGAATTGTGATTTTTTTTTTTTTTTTTTGTGTTCCAGTTTATTCTTCAGATGGAGGAAAAATGCCCTTTAATCTAAAATCAATAGTGCCGCCCGCTTGTGGAATACGGGGGAGAGTGGATTCTCAAGGACATTAATTTTTCATATCTTAGCCCCTCAGCTGCCGCATCACTAAGCTGCATACAAATCAGCCGAGCTTCAACAACTGACAATGTGCGTACTCTCCATTATGAACCTTTGTTTTTTTTTGTAAAGTATTGTGTGTGAGACAAAAGCGCACAAAACGAGCCATGAGAGGAGAAAAAAAAGTACTTCCATGCTTTATTGATTCTAAATATGCAGCATTTGGTGCTTTTATGTAAATATTACTTTAAACGTTTAAATAAAATAAAAAAGGTCAGAACTCAGCGATTGAGGTGTGACAGAATATCTCACTCCTGAATGCGGTGCACTGGTTCTGGCGTTGAGTAATTGATGCTTTCGGGGGGGGGGGGGGGGGGGGCTGTGTATTTGCATTTCGGGCAACAATCCATCATTTAAAACCGCTTTGCTAATCATTACATCTCCGTACAAACAGCTGCATGATGAACGCAGCACGGAACGCTGTCCTCAAGGAGAGACGTTTGTCCGTCAAAAAGGTGCACGCAGTGGTTGTGTGGGGGGGGGAGAGAAACATCACACCTTTTAAATTCAAGTAAAACACATTCCAGGCATGGGGGAGGCTGGATAAGATGTCCAAAAAAAGACACCTGTTATTGATCCCCCCTCAAAGTTGCTTTGGGAGGGGATGCCCGAAGGTAACCTGACCAAAAAAGGTGTTATTTTATTTCATCTAGCCACAAATTCATGTTGCATCCTTGTGCGAGGACGTTAATGCGTTCTGCAGGTCATTAAACCGCTAAGAGATTCTTTGTCTGAACGTCCTGGTGCTTCTAGCTTCCTGCCTTATTGGGTTCACTGGGATGGAGCCAAAGAGCCAGAACGGTTGCTCTGGCATTTCAGGGGCAAAATCAAAATCAATTTTACAGAAGATGTCCGTTTGCTTCGTACAAGAGGAGATGCAGAGAGAAGTAAAACAGCGAGGGAAAGCATTTAATCGAGCGCAATTTCCAAAGTTGTTCAGACTCCATTATACACACTACTTTTTAGTAGTGTTAATTTACAGATCTGAATTTAACAAACATCAACAGTCATTTTAAAGATCTGTCATGTCCCAGGTGTTGTTTGCTCCTTTATCTGAATTAATGTCGGTTTCATTTCTATGGCGGTTTGTGCCACATTAAACCTACCAACAAAAATATATGAATTCAAATCTGTGGTGCAGATCTTTGTTTTTGTTCTTCCTCATGAATCTTCTCACCACGGATCCAATGTATCACATTTCCTCAAGAGAGAAGTAAAAATGCAACAATCTTTTTTGATACTTTAGTTGAAATTGTTATAAGTAGGATTAAACGTCAGTCCTTTTTTATTACTTCTCGCCCCTTTGTTGGTACTTTTTGCTAAAGTGAATCGTATGATCCATCACAATCCGTTATGGTTTACTATTATCAGTGCATTTTATTCAAAAAGCATTGATTGACAATGAGGCGATTCCATGATTGCATGCGACTACTTAGTGGTATTTAATAAGGAGAAAGCCGGTTCTCTCTTCAGCAGTAGCACGGAGTAAAACGCCGCTGTCCATCCCAGCTTCCATCAACATCAAGTGTCAACAGCATGATAAGCAGGTTCATCGTGTCCCCTCGGCCGCCCGTACAGATGGGATCTAGAGGGCAGGGCCAGGCCGGCCTCTGCGCGATGACACGATAAGTGAGGACGTCTCAGAGGGGGCAGGACGACGACCTAATGCAGACAGGTAGGTGCGTGCGTGTGTAACATGGTGGCAGGCTGTTGAGTTTTAAGAATTTGTCACAACCTGTTTGATATGGTCGGGAACTCAAAAATTGCCTTATAGCCTTTATTTGTGTGCAAAAGGTGAAACTATGAGACAATAGCTGGGTTGGTAGCTGACGTTCATTGAACATCAAGTTACCAGAGATTACGCCCACAAAAACAATGTAAGGACAAAACTAACTAGAAAATAAAGAGTTCAGATTATAGAAACTATACCGAACTCCAAAACTAAACACCAAACAAGAAGAAAACTAGGATCTTAACTCAAATAGCAGTGAATCCCAAAACTTCCCCCAGCATTAAACTCCGCTGCATGAGGGCACAGGTCACACACTAACAAATGCCCTTTTTATGAGCAGACAAGGAGGAGTTGGAATGCAGCTTCTTGCTGATGTCTGATGAGGGGCGATGAGGCCTAAAATGTCAAAACGCTTAGGTGACAAAATTGAATATTTTACGAATAAATATCGTCAGATTTCCACGTGTTCTTTTTCTCCATCACCATTTGTTTAATTCGCTGAAGGGTGATTCCCTCAAGCAAAGTCAGCATCTAATGCTGACCTACAGAAGGGGCTCAAAATGTCAGCCAGAGAGCCCTCCAGCAATGCATCAATGATTTGGCAACGGGACAGAACTTGACCCTCATGGAGTTAGCGGGGGCGCGCCTCGAAGTCCGTCAGGGTGCAGATTGGTTTGTGCCTCAGAGCCTGGCTGAACTCCGTCAGGGGAGGTAACACCCTCCTCCACTAAGAGTTGGTGCAGAAACAGAAATTGCGGTTGCATTTTCCCTTCAGCGTACGGTAATTGACGTGATGCGCGTATGCCGACTGTGGTTTTTTTCCACTAGTGGAAGAAGCGTGTCAGCTCCTTTCAAACAATCAGTCTCTCCAACCTGTGCAGTTTTTGGAAAGGACTTCAAAAAGGTGCAGGTGCAGAGCAGATTGAGTTTTTGTGGGAACTGTCGATCCACCGAAGGCGGGTGTTTGTGCAGGAAGCCAGAGATGCGGCGAGGGGAACAAACGCAAATCCCTCTGAATGGCCTGAATCCTGCCGACCTCTGACCTCACGCAGACTTTGCATTTTCCCTCTCGCTGCTCGCCCGCTGTACGCCTCTGCAACTTCTAAGTCGCTCTGTAAAAAAAGCCTGAGAAATGGAGAGGACTGTTGTTTCCCGTGTATCAGCTTAGTAAGAATTTACATTTTAATTGAATCCTGATGTTTGGGTCGAACTTTCTGCACGTCGAGTAACTGGAACTCCCTCACAGAAACTACTTACAAGCCTGAAGTGAGTCCACACAAGATGACAGGCCGTCAGACACGTTCACATCGGCTGTGCAGAATTCAACTCCATGTGCCAAGATTCCTTCGGCTGCCGTCACCAGGAATATTCTTGAAGATATTTTGTGTGTGTGCGTGTTTGGAATGTCAAAAAACTACAGCTGGCTTTATGTTCATGTTTTCATGTTTGCTTCGATTTAATGAGTTTGAATGTGCCAAGATTTTTCATGCCTCCATTGTGAGGGACATAGGCAGAACGTGTGTGTGTGCAGACAGCAGGGATGCCGAGTTAGGATAAGGTGTGTGTGTGTGTGTGTGCACTTGGACACCCATCTTTATGGGGACCATTTTTTGGACATAAACCTTGAGGACAGTTCTCACTTCTTCAGAGCCGCGACCTGGTTTTAATGTTCATGGCCTAGGCGAAGGGTTTGGGTTGGGCCTTCAGTTTTGATTGTTCCGTATATGGAAGGAGGCAAGGAAATAGCTCATGTCACAGTGTTTGTGTGCGAGAGATAGAGCGCTCTATCACACTAATTAGAATGGACGCGTCCAATCTCTTTGATGTGGCATGTTGGCCAACTCTGCTGATGTTAGAGATTCTGTCTTATAAGATATTAGATGAAATATATGGTTTGTCAGCACCTGTCTTTGTTCACTCTACCTTTTACTTTCTTTTTAGAATATTATATTGGACAGGATGGGCGCATACCATTGGCTCCGAAGGGACTTTGCAATGCTTGTTTTTTTTTTTTTTTACCTTGTTACTCTTGCAGTGTATTAACGGAGATGCTGTGAGTTACTGAGATTGAGATGCAAAATGCTTAATGTCAATTCCTCTGCAGGTTAGTTGCTCAATTAATGTACACAATAAACAATAAATAAATTGTTGTAAACAATAAATTGTTTTATGAAATGTGTTCCCAGAGCGTAAAGCTCAAATCATGTTTTATCTATAGTGAAAAGTCAGGCGATCAGCAAAATCATTATGCATCTCCTGCGCACCTTGAGTGTCTTTATAGATAATAGAAAAACCTTCACACAGCCAACTTTCTCATCGACTTATTGATTGATTCATCAACTAGCTCTACTAAGTGTATTAACTACTATTGCAGGTCCAACTAGTCTTTTTTTCCACCTTTTTTACTGAAATAACGATGCTTTAAAACCCAGTTTTCCTTCACTCTTCCAACTTTCTCATTACACTATTTCAAAGGCATTGCTTTGTGTTTCCACGACACATAGAAGCAGGTAAAAGACCGCACTTACACAATGTCTCATTTGCGCTGGTACGGGCCGGAGCCCCACCCGTTACATTGCAATTAAAATGCATTAAAATGCTAATTTGAATTGTCCTTATTTCATTATTTCCAGACAGTGGCACCTGCAGCTTCCATCCAAGTGCCGCGCACCGCAACGAGATGGTGATTAACTTCAGCATTATCGCACTGATGAAGAGCAACTGAAAAGTCAAGAGCGTAAATTGAACGACGGGCTGCCAGCGCCGGGATCCAACAGAAGTCATTAGGATTCCGACTAATTACACCGACTCTGACCTTCCGTTCTCATTGCTTCAACGGGGACAAATAGATAGTACAGTTTCCTCTCTCTGCGTGTAACCCGCGCGTGGGGAAGCGCAAATAACGTTGTGTTAATAAACGACGACATTGTCACGTCTGCTCCGGCGTGATGCGGGAGACCGTTGGCGTAGTAACATCAGGGCAGACGAGGGTTAATTATCTGATAATGGCAATCTATTCATTCAAAGTCCGGGAATAGAAATAGATAATAGAGATCACCAAGAAAATTAGATCATCCTATTCCTCTTGAATAAGTTTGGCAATGCCAAAGAACTCGGAGTAATCTTCCTTTCAGCTGCCACGACAATGAACTAAACCAACAAGTTATGATTGGTAAGTTGTGATTTCATCATGTCTATTTCTGTACAAATTGCACAACGGGCTTCTTGGAGGAAAAAAAAAACACTTGTTAAATCCGAGCCCTTGATTTATTCCACTCCTCTTCTTCTGAAACCCGGCAATGAGACAGCAGAACAAACTGATGACAACAGCCCAGAGAAACCAAAAGACCTGATGTTTTGTGGGGAAAAGCCTCCCCCATGCCTGGAATGTGTCTTACTTGCTGAAGTAAACGTAACTAGGAGGCAAAAAAAACAATAATAATAATCTTGCTACACGTATGCATAGCTTTGATCAACTTTCCAGTCTGGGATTTTATCGGCTCCGATCCTTCTCCCTCGCAGAAGAGAAACAATGTGCTTTATTCCATTACACTGTAAATCCAATCTCATGCTTCACGCTTTGCGGAAGAGTAGCAGAAAGAGGGAACGAATGAGGGAAATGTTGACACAATCCCACAATCCCCACGCCGTCGCCCGTGGGGTCACCGGGCTACCGAGCAATTAACCAATCAATCAGGAGGGGCGGGGGCTGATTGGGCCGCTTGTAGCTGTTATGTTAATACACGTGTCGGTGAAGTAAAGAGCAATGCCCTGGACGGAAGTCGGGTTATTTACTCATCGGCTCGGCTGCAGCCAAGATGCCACGCTTGGAAATCAGAGGGGGAAGCTTGCAGGCGCACGAGGAAATTATCACGAACGCGCTGCTCGGAATGGAGACTTGTGCAGATGCTGTGATGCAGCAGAGCACATCCTGAGCTTCTCATAAGAGAAAATACAAATGACTTTACATGATGGGCTTCAGAATGAATGTCTCCATTTCCACTGTTGACTCCCCCAGACATCAGATGAACACCAGAATCAATAATGGATTGGGAGGGAATGTGTATTGAATTCTTTGAATCTGTTGCAAAAAGCGTGTAATATTCATTGATCCATCGTCTGCATGATTCACAAAGCAATCTTTTCAAAAAGCCCACAAGCTATTTATCACTTCACCAAATGTCTCACATATGGAGCAGTCTCCTTTAGGTGTTGCGTGCAGGGGGAGTTGATTATTCCTACTGATGCACAAGCTGCTTCCACCAGATGAAAAGGACCCAGCTTGCGATCTAATACTGATACTAATGTCAAAGCAAGCTGCGAATATTATCAAACGTCACCTTACTTTTTAAAGTCCCCTCAGTGGTTGATCATAATCTGTAATCACACTCGTGTTAATAATAAAGTAGCAGGAGTTGGTTCACGTGACGCTCCCTTTGCTTTTCCTCTAACGCCACCATGAGGTTCACATTCGTGGCTAAACGAGAAATTTCTTCAAGATGGATTGTGTTACAATTTGGTTCAGGCATTCATGCGCCATCAGCACGTTTCAACGACTTAACTAAATACCTGTGAAGCTAATTACAGCCAGACCTTTGTTGTTTTAGTATGTTATTCATCAGCATAGAAACCAGCCCTGTGTTAAAACAATGCACGCGACTGTATTTATATTGTTGGTTGGTGTTGTTGTACGCAGTTATCTGGAAAATCCCAAAACGTTATAAATACAATCATTTATAATACTCAAAGTTGTTTGAAACAACCATTTTTAGTCACAAGATAAACAGTGACTGTTGTAGGCGACGCTTTGCCAGATTGTTCTGCTGCATTGTCCCTCACGCTGGTTCTATTCCAACCAACGGGAGCACGTGCGTTAATTATTCCCTAGCATAGCTGTATACGTTCTGTTTTTGAGCAAAGCATTCAAAATGAGAAGTCTAGAGCAAAAAGAGATCTGCGAGTAGGTCGGGTTGACTTATATAAAACATGACAGGAGCAGAACAATTGTTTAAAGTACGAAGAAATTACCAGAATTTATTAGTTATGTAACTTTAATATTCAGCAGAGCATCATGCCCGCTTAACAAAATTACCCCCCCCCCCCCCCTCCTGCACAACAGAGTTTTGCTTTTAAAAAATCTTCCACCCAGTGGGGATGCTTTTTCAATTTAGTGCAAAAGTATGCAGTCTGGCTAATGCCATTAACGCATCACAAACTGTTGGGGGTCCCTTGTTCAGGCATTTTACTTCACATGAGCTGTCTCCATATAGTTTGTCCAGCGTATCCTATCCCATACTGAAGTGCTTAGACATTTACTTTCATCCTGTGCAAAGTCATCCCTCAAAGATGGTTAAAGGTGAAAGTCACTTTGGGAGGCGGGAGGCGGGAGGGGGCGAGGGGTTGCTGTTCAAAGCAAAAGAGAAAAAAGCCTTTTATTCCTTTTTGCAGAGTGGCCTAAATTTCTTGAAAACTAGCCGGTGCTTCCATCTCGCGATGCCATTTTGACGGTTCCCGTCTGCACTGCGTGGTGATCTCACCCTCTCGTACCAGCAGGTAAGAGAAGCTCTCACGGCAACTGCAGAGAGAAGCCTGTCCAGACATCCAGACAAAAAGGTGCAGGTATTTCTTGTGATGAATGTAGAAATAAATAACAAGCTCTACTTCCTCCGAACAGCCCCGTCCAGGATTGACTTCTAACCTCCAACTCGGAAGCCGTTAGTAATTAAAATTAATTAAGTTGTCCGAAGTGAGACAAAAATAATCACCCATGAGCATGAGAAGAACAGGCATCTTATTAACGTTTTTTTCTTTTTTCTGTTGGCCCTAACGGGAGACGTAGAGAGATGATGGATGTCTGTATTTACAGTTGTGCCGTCTTTCTAATGAGTTTGTGTGCCATGTCGCAGCTTCATTAATAAATAAAAAGGATCTGTATTACTGAGAATAATAAGAGATGAGAATATCACAGCAATGTTTTGAATCAGTTGATGCAAGTTTTGGCTGCTGTCGTCAGCCTCGTTGCTTATTTTTCTTACATTGGGCCGGTTTATGAGAGCCGATGTTATGAGAGGAATATGAGGATCAGCTCTGTAATATACAAGGCCACCGATGTGCTGCGTTTACTCAGGGAATACAGATTTGAGCAGAAGTTGAATATTTCTCCCAAAGCAGTCTGCACGCTTTAGACGGGCAAACTGAAAGCGCTTCGGGTTTTTCATACGTTTCTCTGCCTCTGCAGACCTAAGAAGCACACATAAATCAGGGTTTCCAAAACCCTGGAGATAGAAAGGCAGCCTGGCGAGAAGTCCAATCTGGATTTCCTGCACACACCTGCTTAGAGTGCATCACGGTTCACACCACTAAAAACTCCCCTTCTACGTCTGAAAGTGCAGCTCCGCCTCGTGTTTGCATGTGAGAGTGAGAAAGACGGAGGCACGGGCAGTATTTCGTGCACTTTAATCTGCTCTTTGTGTACGCAAACTCATTTTGGAGAGTATGATGTGCCTTCCCTCGCCGAGGACGGAAATCGTGCGCAGAGAGAAGAGAAGACGCCGCGCGGGGGGGCGGGGGGGAGGCCCCTTGAAGTCATCCTGAAACACAGAATACCGTTGAAAGGAACTGCTTGTGCCCCGTTTGGAATTAGGGGATTTGAAGCTGTTTTCTGAGACGGCCGGGCCAATGCTGGTAAACAGTCACTTCGGGCCCCCTGCGGCCCCCGAAGAGAAGCAAACAGTTTGTTTGTCTCGCTTAATCTGGGATGTAAATCTCCACTGACTATGAAGTGGAAGTAGGCGCGAGGCTGTGACTGCAGGATGATTTTCTGCAGATGGGGCTTTTATTTTAGCTGATAGTATCCTTTTTCCCCCAAAAATAACATACAATGTGGTGGTTCATATGTTGGACAATGTTGAGCTGTATGAATTAAACATGAATTGTTTAATTGAGTGGTAGTCCCTTTCACACTGTGGGTCTGCCTCCAGAAGATTACAATGCACAGGAGATGATGGTAGTTTTACCCGCTGTGGCTTCTCCGGATTATATGCGCCTTGAGTACTTACATAAGTGGCTTTATTTTTCTAGCCATTTAGCCATGGGTAGCTTTTGCCTACTTTATCCCCCCTTAAATTGCTTTTGGCTTCTCAAATTTACTGACTGGGAATAAAATAAATTCTTAACACGGAGGAAAATCAGCAGACTGCACTCTTTGCTGTGATTGGCGAGCGCCATGCCCCGCAGTCACATACATAATTGTCCTCTACAGCCTCATCCTCTTCATTTTGACATTAATTAATCTCAGGCAATCTCCAAACTGCCCATGGGGCCGAGACCTCACGCCTCCAAACCTTCAATTCCCATGATTGAATTTCACAGAGTTCATATCTCGGGCCCTTAACTTTGCCACTTTGCTAATAGTGATCCAAAAAAAAAATGGAAAGGAGACACTAAAAAAAGAAGAAGAGCAGAAGAAAAAGAAACCTCTCACCGTCAGCCATATTCTTTTTGCTATCCATCATGAGCGATGGAGGGGAGGACAAAGACAAATACAGCCAGCCAGAATCTGGGCAGAAAGCGAGCCAGATGACCCCACTGGACTGCGGCGCTGCATTTCATTGTCTCGCGCAGCCCACTCATTCACTACCGCTGGACGGACCGGGCCCTCCGACACTCGATCACCCCGCTACACGGCGGCGTGGCGGGCTGCCGCCAACCTGTGACGCACGGGAATAAGATGAAGATGGTGTAAACTTTTGTAACGATGTTACTAGTGAGACCAGGGAGTATAGACCTCACTCAGTGAACTATTCTTTTTTCACAGCACAATCTGAACTGGTTTAACCTTCTGTTTTTTAAAGCTAAATAGTCCACCGCCATGCTATCGCCTCTAGTGGCTGAAGGCCCCAGCTGGACTAATGATTGGTACAACACTTGCTAGCATGAGAGGCTGAGATGTTCAAATGTTTTTAGCTGATGGTGGTACCGGATGAAAATTGAATGTAGAGCCGTTGGATACAAATCTGGACTCAAACCGCAACGTATTCCCCAGATATCGTTGGTTATTCATTCAATGGTTGAACGCAGCCCGGGCGCCAGGAAAGGATTTTGACACCTCGGATACTTTTATCGTCAAAGTTTGCTTGCAGGTAGAAAAAAAACGAGTACGGTAGCGAGAAAATCCTTTAAGGATGGATGGGAAACAAACGACTTTCACACACAAACCGCTGTTCGTTTCTCATTTGGAATCAAAACTCAAAACTCAAAAGTTATGAATGTTACGTTGCTTTAATGCTGAGAAGGTTGTGATTTATTTGTGCGAGTTACACTGGATATTATTATTTGAACTATGAATTTCTTTTTTCTAGCCTGAACCAAGCAGCCTAATCCAGCCCAATTGTTTCAAAAGGTTAACACGTGGTATTGTGCACTTCTACAAGGGTTATACAAGGCGAGACAAATGTCAAATGTATCAATGAGACTTATTTTTTAGTTTGGGAACATAGCGTTTGTATTTGCTGCCAGCCAGATGGTTTTTGAAGATAATTTTTAATTTTCTCAGTCTTGTGAGGGATCAGCTTTCAGGATTCATCATCGTTTAACCGTGAAGGTGTGTTTTGGGACGACATTTTGAGATATTTCACAAGTTTCCATCAGTTAAAAGTTGAATACCCTGGTGTAGCAGTGAATCATCAAGGTTCACCCGCTGGGCACCACGAGTATCTCAAATCAAACAAATAAATGTATAAGTATTTCATTGTGGACCAAAGTGGTGGACAACCCCTCAGACTTGCATCCTTAGATTAACACAGAAGAAAAAGTGAGGGGGGTCAATGTATCCTCTCGGATCTAATAAAACTCGTGCTGAGCCCGTCACCTTCCAAAACTGCCGTCCCTGCTGTGGCAGACATACTTCCTCTGACACCATGACAGTTATGGCATCGTTGCCTAATCCTTCCTCCTGCGGAGCGTGGCAGTGAAAGTAGACTTTGTGGAGTCGTGGCTCTACAAGGCCCTGGCTGCTGCTGCTGCTGCTGGGCCCCAGTAAGGCTGAGTAAGCCTGAGAAATCGCACGGCTTTGGCCCTGCTGCATCGTGGGACGGCTCATTGAGTCTGCAGGTATGAAGCTCAGAGTGAGGAATGACTGCAGTCTCTCACAGCTGGCCGGTTTAGCGCTCTATCCCCCCCTCTCTCTCTCTCTCTCTCTCTCTCTCTCTCTCTCACACACACACACCCTTGCTATCTTTTCATGTTCCTTCATTCGCTCCCCTTCTCTCACCTTTCCGAGTCACTCGTTGGCATTATTGCACCAGCGTGCATATGTCCGAAGCATCGAGTCGCGCCAACGTCTCGGCCCCCCCACATGGGGAAGTTTGCCGTTGAGGTGTCAGTGGGCGGGTTTCGCGTGTACCAGTGGCTGGCTGGTTGGCTGGTTTCTCTTAGCGAGGTATGAGCTGACCTTGTGCTGGGTAACGGCAAATAAACTGCACAACAGATGGCGTGTTTTGAGGGAGGCATTCTGGGAGCTCGGCTGCTTCCAACCAAAAGGTTTGGCAACATTGAAAGAGTTTGGGCTGCTGTAAGCGTCTCCCCTCCTTCCATCATTGTAGATAGTTCGTCCACAGATGCCATCACAGGTACAAGAACCGAACGCAGCAGTAAGTGGTCACGCCGGGGAATATATTTTCGTAATAGTGTCACGTCCGTTGTGGCTTTTCCTCTGTGACGTCAGAGTTGGCCTTCAGCTTCTTTCAGTGTGACATTGCTTTGAAAATATGATTTGGTCACTTAGCAGACTACAAAGAATATAAAAAAAAGCTGAGAGATCAAAAAACTATGCAAAGCCACACACCCCACTGAGATCTTATACAACCAGGTGAAATATAGGAGGCTTCTTCTGAGACTAATCTTGTTTGTGTGGTTGCCTGGCAACTTCAGTTTGTTTGCTTGACATCAAGACAAGAATCCCGAGCAACAATGATGGTCACACGCACGCACGCACGCACACACACACACACACACACACACACACACAGAGACACGCCCCAGAGGAGACTTGAAAGAACAGTGTTGGTTTGATTCGTTCTTTCTCAGGCCTCCCGTCGTGAACTGATGGACTTCAAACCACCCGTCACTCAGTCTGACGGGCAATTCAGAGACGCCGCATTATTTTGACTGATGAAAGTTGATCTCTCGCCGCAGCTCAGAACTAAAGCCAAGTTCAGCTCAATAACATCTATTCTACGGCAGAGCAAAACAAGCAGGCGGCAAAGACTCTCCGATCCCAGAAGCGAGAAGAAAGACGTTCTGGTGGTCCCATGGATGACACTGCGTTTGATGATTTTAAAGTTATAGCATTTGAAACTTTAGTTTTGTTGTTGTGCCGGGTGCCGTCGCAGCCATCGGCGTGCCATACCATCAGCAAATCTGTTCCTATTATTTAAGAAAGCTCCCCTCGCAGCGACAGAAAAGAAAAGGTTTCCCACGCATTTCACACGTGCGCCCCTTTGGGTGTCGCGACGACTCGATTTAAATACAGATGTGGATCCAAGGCCTTCCCAGAAAGCACGTTCCTTTGGAACGAAGAGGCAGATCAATTGTTGACTCCACTTTGTGTCTGTCAAAGAGACAGACACACACTCGCTTGCCACAGCCCTAAAGCTCTGCACGGCACTCTTTGGGCTTCCGGTGCTTGACAGACGCTGCCTTCATTAACCAGAGGATAAATAAGGAATTAAATTAGGGATGTCGCAAATAAAATACACAAAGGCAAAGAAACACATTTCAACCACTCCCCTCTTCAAACACACACACACACACACACACACACACACACACACACACACACACACACACACACACACACACACACACACACACACATGCTCCTGTTTTTTTCTGTTAAAGCAATTACAAAAGCCTTCATCGGCACCACTGGACAGCCGTGACAGATATGCATGCCAGGGTTCAAGCCTCTCTTTCGCTAAGCATCCTTGAAACCGAATCCTTATCTGTCACAGAGTGTGCAGTTTTCCAGGATTCACAGAGGGGAGGGGAGGGGGGGGGGGGGGGGTGTCAACACATCTGTCTACAAGCAGGGCCACACGTTTCAAAGACTCCCAGATTAACATGCAAATGCTCTGTAGGCGCTTCAAACGCATATTGGAGGTAAAGAGGTCAAAATGGCTCAACTCGTCCAAATGCCATCCCTCCCGCTGTGAGCGCGCTGCACTCCTCTCCTCCACCTGCAGGACAGCTGTGCGCCGCTGCCACGTCTCTTCCCCGACGCGCAAAGTGGGGGCGCACTCCTCGGCTATCAAAACCCGCGCTCGTGCGATGCGCAGCTGAGACCGGGAGCGAGCCTCGGACACGTCGAAACCACCGCAAGCTCCGCTCGGCCTTTGGACCGTTTTAGTTGAAAGGACAGGTTTTTTTAGGTTTTTGGGGGGTTTTTTTTCGTATTTGCGCCGTTGTTCTTGTTGTTTTTTGGAGGCACAGTGTCCGATTACAACCCGTGCGCGCTGCAGCCCGCCGGCGTGGAGCGCTTCTCTCGTGGAGCACAAATAGCTCACAGGGTTCCGGAGGGGGCGAGAGAGGAATCTCCGCAGAGAGAGAGAGAGAGAGAGAGAGAGGGAGAGAGAGGAGGAGGAGTTTTTTTTGTTGTTTATTCTAACCGAGGTCAATTCCTGAGAGAGGAAGAGACACAGCAGAGCCGAGGATATAAATCTTCTTCAGCTCTTCTTGGTTTTTTGGTTGCTCCGTGCCACTCTCTTCTGCCCGGGACGAGACACGCAGCTTCGCTCCCCGCTAGATGAGCGGGAGTTGGGCACCTTACTTGGTAAGAATACGCGTATTTTATTATGCCATGTGCTTATTATTATTATTATTATTAGGATATAACCTCTGAGTTCGGCAGACATTCCGTTTTTTTAACAGCGAGGTGTTTGTTTTTTCCCCCTGAAGATCAACCTATGACTCGTATACTCTCATTTCACAGTTAAAACGAGTTCATGCATGCGACAGAATGGGAATATGCCAGAGTGTCCCATCTTAAATGAAAGTGATCCACAAACCCTGACCTGTGCAATATAAATAATCACTTTGGAGAAGTTTTGCGTGTCGCTTTGCTACGTCTGACCACTTGGTGGTGCTGGCAGAGTGCAACCCACCACCAGGGTGCCTGCCCATTCATTTCCCTTTCAATATCCATTTTGACGTCCGATCACGCCCTGCTATCATAATTGTTTGTTCCAAAAAGTGTTTCCAAGCATTGGAAATGTGGCCACCTAAATATCGTCTCCTGAAAAACTTCCGGGCCTTGAAAGTTCCGATCGAAGTTGGGAAATGTTTCTGAAGATAATGCTGCTTGTGAAAACACTTCGGAATAGAACAAGTGTTTTCGTCAGTGGCTGCAGATCACTTGTCTCCTTGCGTGACCTTAAAAGTGAAGGTTAAGTTGGGCCTTCGGTGGAGTGACGTCACTGTTTTGGGGGATGAACAGTGTTTGTGCCCTTTACAAGACTTGCTGATTGTCTACCGTTTTTTATACTAGCTTGCATTTCACGTTTAATGAAGGTGAATGGATTAGCCGAGTTTCTTTCATTCTGCACAACCCTTTGTTGAGCTTGAAGGACCTTCCATTCATAAACCTCAAACGCTCAATTGCCAGAGCCGAGTCCTTAAAACTTTCTAAATCTATCCCCGAGAGTTTTTTTTCACAACTATATTCCTTACAATCCAAATATAAGCGGGAACATCTCAGACACAAAAGCCATCCCGACACAGCATCCAAAGTAATATTTTCCGTGGGCGGGTTCAAGAAGAGGACACAACGTAGACACGCAACGGCTTGTGTCGTAGATAAAAACAACGTGATTGGTTTAGTGAAGGAGATCAGATGTGCGGTTGCAGTTGGCTCCTTCCGGTCCCGCATTTAGATGAACGTTAACCTCCGGTCCTGATCGCGATTAACTGGTACAATTGTCCACCTCTGTTGTTTGTTTGTTTGAAGCCCGAGGCGACCACCTTTCTAGAGAACGTGTACGATTCCTTCTCAGACGTCGTGTCCCGAGTTACAAAGCAGCCAGCGCACTCGCTTCCTCTCCGTTGAGATTCGCACGCTGGGTCGCTGGTCGTTTTGGTTGTGCTGGCTTTCAGGACTTGACAGCTGCAGTTGTGATAAACACAGTCAGCTTCCTCTGATCTTCTGGCTTCGGACCCACGAGGATGCCGGGGCTCATTGGTCCTGTCACACTGTGCTTACCATGGGGAAAAAAAAGGGACCCTCAGCCGCATGGTAGAATTACTTTGGACTCACAGCGGCCGGGCCTTTTATTAGAAGCTGGATCAAGAAATACTAAGAAAGAGAGAGAGAGAGAGATGAAGATGCTGAATCAAGGAACCATGTGACATGATGTCTTTTGGCAGAAGTAGCCTGTTTTATATTGCTGCTGGATCTGCAGAATAAAGCCGCGGGAAGGAGGAATAAAAACAGATTTGCTACAAATGATCGTTTTCCTGTTTGCTGGTTCATTTAATGTTATTGTACGCAATATTTGGGATTGAGATTATTAAATGGAATAAACAAGAAAATTGATTACATCCAGTTGGGAAACTGATGGGGATTTCCTGACACTTCACAGACAATAATTAATTGCTTAATTGAGAAAATAATTGACGGATCAATCAATAATGGAAATAATGATTAGTCGCAGCCCTAAACAACATAACCACTTACACTCCTGCCCCGAGATGAGCCGCGGATACAGATGAGCCCGCGGTAATGGATTCCGGCCACACATTCCAGCGCCTCCCCGAAAAGCAGCATATGATTAGCGTGATTGATGTTTGCACTGTGTTGGGAATTTGCCCGAGCCGCTGACACAGAACGCCGGCACAAACACAGCAATTAGTCCTAGCCAGGCGGAGTCCGTGATGAAAGTGACCCCCAGTGGCCTGAGCGGGGCTGTGGGGTCGCCATGGAAACCCGGGTTGAATGACAAGCCCATTGTCGTCGACCTTTGTGATTTGGCGTCCCTTCGGGGGGGGGTCGGGCCCCGTTGGCAGTGAGAGTGAAAGGCATTGTGGTGCACGTGTAGAGCAAACAGCCATTACCCTCTGGCCCCCGGGTGCTCTTTTAAGGCCTTTTGGTTACTTATTTATCTGACACCGCAAGATGGGGCTTTTGGGACAGTTTGTCTCAGTACACACGGCCCCACAAAAGACCTTTGGTTTATTGGCCCGTGAATTGCGTGGAAGCCCCGGTTGTAGGGCCGCTCCTCGGCGGATGATTTAAACCTGGAGACTCAGACAAAAGCTCAAGAGGTTTTCTGTTCCTCCCCGCTGTGCTTTGTCCTCTCGCCGCCGCGGGCTTTGAACATCGCAACCACGTCGCCATTATCTCATCCCTACCCTTCTATTTGCTGCCGCTTATGATTTCAAGTCTGTAACTCCAGAGAATCATCGCCCATGTGAGAAACGTCCAGCGGCAACATGTTCACATTTTTTTGCGAGTGAAAATTGAACAATTCTCAAGTAAGATGATGTGATGTTGCTATGGATACTCCAAGGTTTCCTGCAGTGGATTTGAGTTCCCCGTCACAGCCAAAACTGATCATGTTGAAAAAATGAAAAAGTTAGTCATTCGCAGCACTTCTGTTCTCTAAAGGCCAAATTGTCACAGCGGTTGCCATGGATATCGTAAGGAAGCTATGAAGTGGGACGTACACGGTGACCCCGTAACATCTGTCGTTTATCTATAATAAAGTCTTTGTTACGGATAAAGGGGAGTCTCCTCCCATCAAGGTCAGCTCTCAAAGATTCGTGGCCTGTATGGAGGCATTATTTAAAACGCATAGTGATTGTATTTCTACATAATATAATATTATAACATAATGCCACGCAGCTGGAGTTAAGTGAGGCGAAGTAATAACACTGCACGCACACACAAGGAAAGCAAACAGGTTTATATAAAGAGCCGGAAATTAAGTGTTAAAACACACACACACACACACACACACACACACACAGAGTGGTTCTCTAATGGGAGAGCTTCTTGTATAACAAGACAGGGAAAGATGTGATCATTTCACACCGCATGCTAAACAGCAGAAACAGCACACAGGTGTGGGGAATGATTTGAGTTGGAAAGCATTATTCCCGCAGCTCGGATCCAAGAAGAGACGTCTGTGGTCTGAGTACGACAACCCGAGGGAATTAGCGGCGTTGAAGCGGCCGTCACTCTCCTGCGCTGTTACGCCCCATTTAGCTCCGTCCCTTTCTGCGCTGCAACCTCAAAACCCACTGCGACAGCAGGGGGATCTGTCCTTTTAACCAGCAGTGCAGGGGAAAAAGCGGGATACTATATTTGGGTCACGATTAAATAATCCCCAAATCCTCTTTTTCACTGGGGATTAAAGCCAAGACCATGTTTGAAAGGTTAAACAGAGATGGAGCACAACTTCTGTAACGGGAGAAGAGCCATTCTTGTAAACTTAGTTTGAAGTTTGGAGTTTGTTCTACTACTTAGGCAACTGAGAGAGTAATCGAGGAGAGAGTGTGTCTGTGTGTGTGTGTGCGTGTGTGTGAAAACAAGACACTTTCTCAAATGAGAACTAGAGGAAGAGAGAGCGAAGAGGCTTTGCTGGTCTTTGTTTATCGACTGAAAGGGCGCCACAGGGCCATATGAAGGGTGAAATGAGTCATGAGTTGTCACCAAACACACACACAGAGAGCAACACACTCCCAACCCCCCCCCCCCCATCCCCTTCTACTCCGGAAGATGAATGACTGTGAAACGTGAATGAGAGCATCATTTGATAGTGGCGCTCAGCTCGTATATTTCTCTTTCATAGGAGCTGCTGCATGCTTGTACCTCTGAGGTGAGACTGTGACACACTATGTATATATGTCACTGCAGAATTAGCAGCCTCCACCTATTACTAAAGCGGATGCATGGATTATGTGTGTCTTATTTGTGTGTCGCGCATTTGTTTTAATTTGTTTGCCAAAATGTTTTCCACATCTTTTTTCATTTTTTTTCATCCCTCGCGGGACGCTCATCGCGGCGTCTTATCTTTACGCAGCATATCATCAGACGATAAGAAGCTCGTTTGATGTGATGTGTTTAGAACTATCAGAGCTTCATCTATCGCCCCGCTGCAAACAGCACAGAGAAGCCCTAATTTGATCAATGAGTGGATGTAAATGCAGAGAAATCCTTTAATCTTCAGCAATTGAAAGCATTTATCTGTACTTTGAAATCATTAGGAGGAGCTAATCTGAGAAATACTCTCCGTGCAAGAAAGAAAAAAAAAATACTCAAGTTGCAAAAGGATGTTTTCCTCAATAGATGAATGAGAAAACAAAATGACATCGTGCGCTCTTTTCTTTCCACCCGACCTTATATAAAAGTAGATAGTAGGATAACATCTAAAAAGATAACTGCTTGTAGTTCGGCCACGCGGGAAAATTGGGAGCGGAATGGAGATCCAGAGTGAGATTACAGGGAGAGGTATAAAGAGAGGAAGTGAGATAGAGGTGAAAAGATAACAACTTAAGTTTCACAGACACAAAGCAGGGCGGCGCCTGCTGTTTGAATAGAAAAAGAAAGGGCGAAAAAGGAAAAAGGGAAGAGGAATTAAGCACAGATGGAAGGAACGGGACGAGGATTGTCGAGCGAACGGGCTCACCGGGCGGCTTCAAGGGAAATGATTTCATGCGGCCCAGCCGCTCCCCGATGCATCTGTCTGCTGGATCCGTCTGTCAGTGCCAGAGGGTCCTCGGAGGGGGACGGAAAGACAGACGGACCGGACAGGACAAGAGAGACAAAGTAGGCACAGGCAGCAAGATAAAGGAAGACAGAAGAGGGGAAAAGAAAAAGCCAACAAGATGAAGCGAAAATGTCCCTGTGATTTTGAATATTAGACTCGTTTTTGCATTTGTACTCATGATAAGTGAAAGATCTCAGAGCTTCTTCTAGTCCTGCATTGCCGCCCTTATTACAGGAAGTCTCTGAGGCACCACACTGTCCTTCCTTCTCCTCTGCGGCGTTATGTTGCTAATAAAAACAATCAAAAAGAGCTAAATGTTTAGTCTCTAACAAGGTAAGCTAAATGGTATTTAAGGAGAAGCCGCGTTAACGATGCAGCAGTTTACGAAGCAATTAACTGAAGGACCTTTGACTCCGTTGTGTCTCTCACATCAAACTCCTCTTTTCAAAGAGGAGGAAAAGCGAGTCAGGAAACACAGCCGTGGAAACACACACCTAGTGTTTTCTACCCCCCCCTCCAAAAAAACCCCACTGCCCACACTCCAGACTCGTGCCCCCCCCCCCTCCGTTTGTGGTCTGCGCGTGGCACCAATGTGAATGTGTAGTCTACTACCCCTGTTCGCCAGACACAATGCTGCCTCAGTTCCGACGCTGAATCCACACTCGGGACGCGCGGTCTGATCTGGGCCACCAGCCGCGATACGGCAGACCGCGCATTACTCCTCCAGTAACACCTCCTTCTGAAGAATGAGCCCTCAGCTGCCTTGCCGCGTTCCAGCGGCGAACACCTTCGCTGGTTTATTGCACGCTACTCGCGGCTGACTCGACTTTGACATTTTCAAGCTCTTTGCACAAGAGGTGGTGGTCATTCGGAGTCGAAAGCTTATTATGAACTAGTGGGAGTTTGGTTTCAAGGGGTATTTTGTTATGGCACATTAAGTCTGCTAAAGGTCTTGCAAGGTACCGGCTCTAAGTGTTGAGGGCATTAGCTGCTGTAGGAGACAATGGAGTTATTCTGGCCGTGTTGCAAGGAGCGTGCTTCTCTTGAGTCTGATTATGCTTTTCATGAAAAGACAGAAGCTTTTCTTTACTCCCGCTCGGCCCACTGCGTTACCCCCGGAAAAGTTAGCAAGAGTTGTGCTGACTCTCAAGCGAGTTGTTGAAAAGATTGTTTGGGATGAGATGCCTTTTTTGTGTCTGGTATAGAATGCAGAAGGCAACACTAAAAACACACATCCCAGCGTGCACGCGCCTTAAGGTGGCACGCCGTCTTGCCCCAACAAACCGTCTCACGTCCCACTTTGGAGGAAGAAAAGTATTCATGACGCACAAGCCCAACGTAATTGTTGAATTTTGATTAGTATCGCATTTTGTGATCAAAACCCATCAATCCTGAATAATAAGAAAAAAAACGAAATTGCAATTGCTTTCAAGTAAACTAGATTGCTCCATCAGACGAAAACGATTTAAATGTACAACCATCATAACGACTATTTGGCAGAAAATTGTTTATTGTGGCTGCAATTAACCTGTTTTGCACTGAACATCTTTTCAAGATAATAACAAGAAAGTGTGAGCTGTCAAAAACAAAAAAAGTAAAAATATGTGGCAAGATAAATAATACGGAAAAAACGTGTTTTATCTGTTTTGGTGGCTGCATTAAGCCTGCTTTCCACTATAAATCTTTTTAAAACAGGGTTGCAGACTTGACACGGCCACTCTCAATGCATGCTGGTTTTGAGCGAGGCAAAAGAGGGCCGTGTACTTTGTACTTTTGTAGTATGGAAAGTATCTCAATAGATTCATACTATTCGACTATTCAATAGTCGAATAGTATAAACAGAGATACGCAGGAAGAGGCGGTCAGAGAGACAAAAATACTCCAAATATTAATAGTTTTGCTGCTTATTTCACATGCGGCAGCTCTCGCGTGCATGTGTCAGGCCTCCCGAGGTCAGCCGGGGTCACTGAAAGGAACGGCTCCGGTGTCACTTTCACAGAGACGGGACTGTTGACCTCAGCCTGAGCAGACCTGACCCCCCCGCCTCCTCCTCCTCCACCTCCTCCTCCTCTGACGCCCTTTTAAATAGTTACACATGCAGGTGAGGAGGAAAGGTGCGCCGTTACGAGCGCGCGCACACACACACACACACACTCTCTCAGTGGCAGACTAAAAGAAGAAAAGACAATTGGCTGAATTAGGCTGAGCCGAGATCAGCGCCACTAGTCAGTATGAATGAAGGATGACATGGATTTGGTTGCACCTCGTGTTGGACTCAGTGACTCCTACGCAGGGGATGCTTTTCCAACTTTTTTGGAGTTCACTTCTTGTCATTAAAAACGGACCTCTGCCCTTGCGCAGCGCGGGGCCTGTAGCGCCTGGATTTATTTTGAGCTTCACGCCGTTCCCCTAAGGCTCTCTAGGTGAAGAACACTCTCCTCCGCTGCAGTTAAGGGGCGAGAGGGGATCCTATCCAGCGGGGTCAACGTCTTTTTTATTGACTTGAGAAAAGCACACAAAAAGGAAGTCGTCTCTCACAGGGAGGAGGAAACTGTTGCTCGAGCCCGCCGAGCGGCCGACACTCAGGAGGTAATTGCGCGAGTAAAGACAGCTTGGATGTCTGTTTTTTTTTCTTTTAATGCCTCAGCTGGTGTTGCAAAAAACGGGAAATGTGTACCTGGAGCCCGGCAAACCCTTCCAAAAGAGGAGGGTTGTTGTTGTTTTTTGTTCAACCCCATTACAGCTCCTGTAACCTTCTCCCTCAGCGCGGAATATTACAATATTAACACAATACTTCATTCATCCCCGGAGGGAAATAACCTCCGATGGGAAGGTCGGAACTGCCCGGGCAGATTGATCCGTGCGGGAGGCAGTAACTTACTCAAGGACGCTGAAAACTCTTGTGTGTTCAGTTGTGTTGTTGTCATAACAACTGCACTTTCGGCTTCCTGGAACTGGCTCATCCCCACAGGTGGAGGCATGCAGGTCTATATGAACACAATCAGACCCACTATAACCTATCATTGTCCTCGTCCTCAGCTCCACACCCACAGTACCTCCCTCTCTGCCCCCCCCCCGGGCACCATTCATCCTAATCAACGCATTCTCTTTGCAAGTATACGTTTCTGTCTTGGCTCGGGGTGTTGTTTTATAATTGCATATGAGTGCATGATAATTTCAGGCCGTTTCAGATACCCAGAGTTACCCAGAGTTAATCTGTTCTAGCTGAAGCAATTATAGTAATTGGCAGGTTACAGTCACTGTTTCGGGCTTTGATTCTCAGCCCGTGCCGCTTCTTTAGACGTCTTTTTCCTCTCCAGCGGTGCGAGTTGATGACAGTCCGACTCCTCCCTGAACTCTTTCAACCGAATTATGCTTTAATGCAGCTGCAAATCACCGTTAGGTCAGGTGAAAATGATATAAAAAGCAGCAAAGGCAAGAAATACCTTTTAACACAAGTGATCTTGATCAAATTATCATATTTAGCCACCGAGCACAATTACTGTCAAGAAAATGACGTTAATTGCAGTTTACATTCACATGATTCACTGCTTTTGTTGTGTGGTTGCACAAGCCACCCGTAGAAACATTTACCCAAATCGCTCCGTTATTTCTCCCTCAGCAGCTGGACTGTAGTCTGCGCCAATGAAAATGCCGCATTTCCGTCCTTTATTGTCCCTCCATTCCGTCTCCAACACATGGCGGCCACTTCCGCACGCGCTCTGTGTTCACAGGAAGGCGGCTTGTTCGGGTCCATTAACGCAGCTCAGCTGGCCGCATCGTTCCCTTGACGACAGAAGGCTTTCGCACATGAATACGTTTCAGGGATGGCTCGACGGTGACGGCGACAAAGGGTGGACGAGGTAAAAAGATGGAGGTCCACGGTGAGCTGGGAGGTTAAGAAGTAACAAGAGACGGAGCCCGGCGCACCTGGAAGCCACATGTGCCCTCCCCCCCCCTCTCCCCCACCCCCCCCCCCCGCCGTCTGCCCCCACCGGCATCCCGGCTCGGAAAAAAACGCCATTGTCATCGTTACAGCAAAGGGTGGAGGGGGATCATTAAGTCATTATTTATGTGCTTTCTGCTGTTTTATCACCTCCAGACACAGTCTCTCAATGCACACACCCACACTGCCCCCCCCCCTCCTCCCCCCACCTCCCGCCCCAAAGAATAACATAATTGTACGAGGCAGCCAGGAGATCCCGGCTAATAGAAAAAGTCAGCCAGCTGCACAAGCCGCTAACCCAACTTTTTTATTTCCCTGTTAAGCTCATTTACACCTTGTGTTGTTTATGTTTATTTACACCGCGCTCACACAACGGCCCTCTTCTTCCACATTTCTCCACTTTGAGGCATGTGGCAGCAGACTGGAGGTCTTTACGAGCAATTTCCCCTCTTTTTTTTTTGCAACAGCAGTAGTTAGCCTGATAAAAACAAGGCATAGGAAGCAGGATGCTTTAAACTGCCTCTCACCCAATTTAGGCTCTTTTGCCTGCAACATTTTCAAACCTGGGAAAAGCAGCATTGTTATTAGGTACTTTTCCGCAAGCTCGCATCAATTTCCGCCCGCTCTGTGATCATCTCTCACCGAGATGGACGGTAACAGTCACCGTTTACGCGAAAACAAAAACAAAAAGCCCGGTGTGCAGGTGAAAACACAGATGGAGGCAAAAAGAAAAATTCACAAGGATTTGGAATCTGGTTGGACGTTAAAGAGACCTGTCAAAGGCCGTGTAGAGTCAGCTCTCTGTTCGTCCCAGACCCCCCCCCCCCCCGTGTTTTTCTTCCCTGTAGTTTGAAAGGGGGGAGGCGGGGGGGTGGTTGCTTTTCCAGCTGTGCCTGACCAGCTCGCCCTGAGTCTGTTCCACTGTGGTTTGCGTTCAATTACCTGAGAGGGACCCCTCTCCCGACACACGGCATCCACACGGCACATGTGAGGAACTGGGCGTTTCTTTGGCGCGCGTTGTTCGCGTCGTAGCCCGGCCTACCTTTCCGACCTCCTTTTTCTGAAGTGACTCTAAACTCCTCTCCCCCCCCTCCGTCGATCTAAACTCATCTCTCATTAATCCTCTCCATTCTCCTCCTCACTCAGCTCTCTTTGTGTTCCCGCCTAACCTCTTTAACCCGCGCTCTCCCTGCTTCCCTCGAACCTCCTCTATCCAAACCCGTCCGTTCGTTTAATCTCATCCCAAGATTCTTGCTCTTTTTTTTTCCTCACTCTTCATCCTCCACCGCATCTCCTCGATCCTTTTGTTCCTCTCACGCCTCTCATTATTACCAGCCCTTCTCCGGTAATCTACCTCAAGTGACCCTAAGCGACTTTCTCGAAGCCTCTTCCTCTGCAGTCTTTTGCACCTCACCATGTTTCTGAAGAGCGGGTCAGTGCGAGCCCGAAAAGCCATTACTGCTTCACAGCAGAACACTGCAATCATTCACGTGCATGTTCCTTCTTTTTTTTTTTTTTGCTCCCTTATTCATGCGTAGGCCTACTCTCCCGGACAAAAATAACACACTCACAAATATAATTCATGCAGACATCCAAACACATTTGCCGGAGCGTAAATGGCAGACGAGCGGCGGCGCATTGTCACGGACATATGCATTTAAATTACCTTTGACTGGCCACTGACTGCAGGCAGCTGAACAATACCAGCCAGTCTACCCATGTGATAATGCATTTGGGGAGTTGTGAAAGGCATAATACTACGGAGCCCCTAATAACACACGACAGAAAGAAAGGCGAGCTAAAATGTCTAGCTTCTCATCTGCTTATATTTCAAACTGCAACATTGTTTTAACTATTTACAACAAGGGCACGTGGGTAGTAATCATAGAGAGCAGATCTATTGCGCTAATCTGGAACACATGTGCACTATAAGCGGAATTTTGTTCAGATGTTTTAAGAGGGAGATAAAAAGAAGTTAGGCTAACAGGATGCGAAAAAAAAACGCATTTAATATCTCAGGTTGATAAATTGTTGCCATACAAATAAGAGTAATCCGGTAGTCAAATCCAAATAAACCCCAAACCTTACTAAAGACTGGTCCAACCTAAGCTATTATCTCTCTTTGCCGGGACGTTTTCTCAATTTCTTGGAGAAAAAATGGTCATTAACCACCCTGTCCATAAAAATATCAGTTGTTAAAAAAAAGACGCCTAAAATGTCCACAATCACGAGGTGATGTCATAAAATCCATCAAAAGGTATTTAGTTATAGTTTATATAGAACAGAAAAAAAAGCTTATCCTCACATTTAAAAAAGATGGGTTTAGTGGTTCTTAACCTGTGTTCGATCGAACCCCAGGGGTTCGGTGAGTCAGTCTCAGGGGTTCGGCGGAGGTCAAGACACACACCCGACTCATATGATTCGTGATGACACGCCCCGCTTGGCCATCATTGGCTGCAGGTGATCACGCAACATCGCTTGGCCTATCTGTGCTGCAGGGAATTTGGCGCGCTCAGTAGTCGAATTGTGACTGTCGTGATGGTACGTCGTGTGATTTCTTTCTTAATATTTTAATCCCTTCATACTAACTATGTTGAGCAAAAAAAGAAAGTGGTCGGACGAATATGTACAATATGGATTCACATGTATCAAGTGGCACTTGCCAAGGTGAAGCCACGCATTTCTGAACTGGTCTCTGAAAGGCAACAGCAGAAGTCACACTGATTTGCAGTAAATATTCATTATTATGTTTTTGTTTTTGTGTGAAAATCATGTTTTAATGGTTTTGTTCTTTGAACACTGATGTTGATGCACGGTTCATTTTGTGCACCAGTAAAATATATACCTATGTTTTGAATTTTATTTTTTCAATTAAGAAGGGTTCGGTGAATGCGCATATGAAACTGGTGGGGGTCAGTACCTCCAACAAGGTTAAGAACCACTGGTTTAGAGAATGAGAGTAATCAGTCAACCACAAACACACGAAAAAAAACATGACAGACAAATAAACAGACGCGTGAACACCCATAAATAAGCTAATTCGCGCAGCTGTTGGGATACAATGTAAAAATACACGTAAAGAGGCACAGATAGAAACACGGCCTCACAGAGGAACATGCAAGTAAACATAAACGAGTACAAGTTGGTACAGGCGCACACACACACACACACACACACACACACACACACACACACACTGAAAATGAGCTGTTTGTGCAATAATAGATAATCATGTCGACGTAAATGCAACGCACATCTGACACACAGAAACACACACGTATGCATACACGGCAGGGACAGCTGTTCTTGGCCTTCAATCAAGCCCAGATGGACCTCGGGGCTGGTGCGTCAACACCAGCGCCGACCACACACCAAATACGCCCGGTGTTCTTTGCGACTGACCGCGGGGGGATTAACCAGGACCACAACCTGTAATCGCTATCATAATGATACAGGAAGTTATTTTCCAAACACACGCCATTCATTTGCAGGAAACGAAGGAAAGTCTTGTGCGTGACTCGAGTCTCACAGGTGACGCGTACGCCACGCTAAGGTGCATTGTGCGGAGAAGTCCACCTTTCTCCTTTTCTGTCTGCAGCAGTACGAGGCAGAACCTAAACATTGAAGGAAAAATGAATATATTGGAGTTTAAACGTGGTGGTATGATCTTTGATGTTAAGCCATCAAAGGCCTCATGGAGCTCGGTTCAGAGGGGCAGCTCTGGAGCTGTACCGTATTTAGCCGTGAGCTTAAATTAGACCTGTCACGTCTATAGACACGCGCCTCACCGGCTTGTGTGTCCTTTCATCTCCGCTAGGTTGGTGTAGCCGTTCCGGCTGATTAGATGGTATTGTGTTTGTTCCCAGGTGGCATTTTGGGCGGGGTTGTGGCAGCATGTATGTAGTAAAAAACTGGGAAAAAAAGCAAAGAAAGATGGCGGGTTTATGTCGCTTTGAGTAACTAATGTGTGTGTTAGTTGTTAGGGATTTAAGCAGTAGAGCACACCTAGTGGTTGAAGTTATAATACATTTAGCGATGTTTAGTGTTGGAATTGTAGTTTGTGTGTTATTAGATATTAGTTATTACATTAGCTTGTTAGATTGCAATATGAATGAAAGACAATTTATAGTAATTTAAGTCATATCATTTCTGTACACTGTAACATCCTGCCACAAAATAACATTGAGACCTGGAGACGAATGCTGAATTTGTCTTGGATTTCTCCCAATTTTCTCCCCAAAGAGTTTTTTTGGGGAGTTTTTCTCCTGTCAGGTTGTGAATGAGAAAAGATGTACGACAGATATTCTGATTTTTCCCCCCTGGGAGATTAGAAGAGCTGAGCTGGAGAAGGAGCAGCCAGAAGCCTCCTGTGAACCAATATTGATGGTCATATGAGACCAGGCGACTTCTCTATTTCGCGAAATAATAATATACCATTCATACTTTATTTCACTTTAACTGTATTGCTTATTACTTCTACTAGTTATTAAATTCTTTATCATTTTTTAACTCAAGCCAGTTGACTCTTCATGACTTCTCGTCTCATTTGGGGCGAAACGGTAACCGTAATATTCCTTGATCGGAGGTTCAGAACTTCAGCCCGCACCTGCCTCATTAAGTTAGGAGAGGAGCCGGCAGCATTGGAGAGTTAATACCGGCCCAAATACAGACTATGAAGGATCACTTTTATCCCCGAAACCTTGGAGTTTCCCCCCACAAAACTCATTAAATACCAACATGAAGCCTTAAGCCGCTCATTTAAAGACACACACACAGACACACACCTGCCCACTGCATACCTGCTCTGCTGACAATCGCATTCTTGTAGCAATCATAGAGCTTCCACACCTTGTTCTTGGATAATTCCATCTTTGCTGCTTCACCCGGACCAATATTTTTTTTAAATGCATTCTGCACCTTTGTGACATGTTGCAATTTGCAGGCTTTTTGAGTCACTTCGATACACGACTCGTCCCAACGTTGAACTAACCCCTCGCCGACTGTGACCGACAGGATGTATTTTCTCCCTCTTTGACGCCTTCCATCCTTGTCGCTCTCTCAGTTTTTTGAAGGAAGTGATGACACATTATCAGAGGGATTTCTGTTTGTTACATGGCTCATTCAAGTCAATTAGAGGAAACTTGTTTTTGTGTTGCCTTTGATTTGGGGACCAATGTTTGTCGTGTGGGGTCTTAAGAGGCTTCAGTGTTGCTTCACAGCTATGACAGAGAAGAGACTTGGCTGCCCGTACGTGTGCGTGTGTGTGTGTGTGTGCGTTTGTGTAGGTGTGTGTCTGTGCATGCTCTTATGAAAGCTGTTTTTCCTATTTAGGCACAGGAGGAGCATCCTGTGCGATTAGCTCCTACTGGTAGACTGCTAGACTTGTGTATGCGTGTGTTTGTGTCTTTACTTGTGCACACCTGTAACACCCGTGTATTTACATTCCCTCCGCCCCTAATCTAATGTTGCACTCTGATGATCTAGTAGCTGTCGGAGGTGATTAACTGTGCAGGTCCCGCTTTCTGTCTGAAGTCGCGTGCTTTCAGAGGAGTGTCATTGATCAGAGAAGGAGGCCGCGTGGAAACATTACAGTGAGACCTGATTAGTGAGGGTGCAGCGTGACGCGCCGAGGGATCAGCATCAATAACGTCACCGGCAGAAAATCAGCTTTGAGTTTTTCTTGATGTCTCCCCTCCCGTCCTTGACGGGATCTTAAGTGCACCACTTCTCTGATTCTGTTTAAATATTACGACCTACTGACGCCCCCCCCCCCGTTTTCTATCACCACGAGCACCTTCCTGCCTCATCAAGACCACTGTGTCTCTTTCTGTCGAAGTGTCTCTCTTATTTACTTGCTTCTCTTGACCTTTCAGTTGGCATTCACGGAAATAACCTACCTGCACAAAGGGCTTTGTCACAGGGGCTAATGAGCAGAAAGGGAAGGACAACCTGATCATTAAGCCTTTGGACCTATGCATGAAGATTATGGCTCCCTTTCATGTGGGAGAGAGGATGTCGGGGGATTTTATTGGTGTGGTCTTAAGTCTGAGAGTCCTTGATTGACACTTGAGACTTTTAACAGCAACATTGCTGGAAAAATCTTTTAGAAATTGTCGATTTCAATTCAAATAGTGTGTCTGTGTGTGCGTTTAGAGAGAGAGAGAGACACAACTGAAGGGCACAGATGTGTGCGTGCTTGTGTTGTGCAAGCGGCCTTGTGTTTTTAACGATGTTTGCGCGGGCGACGGGTTCGCAAAGCCGCCGCGGCTTAGTTGTTGCCTCGGCGTGCAACTTTTAAATAGTAGGTGGGAATACCCGGATTACCTCTGGGTATCTGCACATTGTTTTAAGCTTACAGCAGCACAATAGCTTTTGGGGGTGGAAATGAGAGTTTTTAATGACATCAAGATTAATGTGTTATTTTTAAACAAAACAAAACTGAAGAACGCTGAAGCCACGAGGCGGTTTGTGCTGCGTACTGCGGCGGTAATGATGAATAAAATGCGCGGTTTGGATTGAGGTTTTGTGGGCTATCTGTGGGCACACAGTCAAAGCAGACCACGGCCGTGAAGCAGCCCCCCGTTACGATGCACGTCTACCCATCTATTAATATTTGTGATTGTTGCCCCTGCGTCTCCTCGCTTTTGGCAGTTTTACCCCTCAGAGAGTGTGTTGCAAGATGCGTTCGCTGTTGTGCTTCTTCAAAAACAGCCCGGCTGCTCTCCTGGGGAATACAGGATGGATCACGCAGAAGGAAATGCAATTACCGCTTCCCAGCTGAATCTTAATCACTGAGCCCTGATGTTAAAAGTTAGCCTCTTTTAATGCGCTGCATTTCAAAGACACAGCACAAATCATTTGATTTACTCGCCCCCATCTTCACAGGGTGTTAATAAGCTTATTAGCCAGCAATTTTTGATGTGAGCATAGCATGACCTCCAGAGGAGCCAGTGACTTTATTCAAATAGGATCTCTAAAGATACACCAGTGAAATGATTATATTCAGAGCGAATGAGTTTCTCTAAAATTCGAAGAATTATGAATGCAGAATCAATGCGTTTCATATAAAGCGTTTCAACTAATAAAGTCGTCTCCTGGACTCCAACCGGGAACGAAATGCCCAATTAAAGCCTTTCCCCTCAGGCCCTGCTCCCGCAGAAGTGAGGCGGTAGAAGTAGGATCCCTGAACCGAACCACCCCGAATTAGTTTTTTTGCCGTTTCGTTGCCATAACAGGTCCAGAGACACGTCGCCCGGGGCTGAGGTGTGCAGGCCGGATCTGAGACGGGACCTCAAGGTCTCGGGTTCCTCTATTTTTGAGGAGGCCTCACTCTCAGAGTGGACTATCCCATTCAGCTCTCGCTGGAAACTCAATCCTTTTTCATGCTCCTCACCGGCACAAGGAAGAAAGAAAGAAAGAGGCAGACAGACAGAAGGAAGCGTTGGAAAGCGAGACAGAGGGGAGACGCTTCATCCCACACACGTTGGCTCGGTATGTTCGCGATCGCATCGGATGCCCGAGGGCTCCGTCTGCGACTCCGCTCCTTCTGTTGTTCCAGTTAACCCTTGGGAGACATGTTCGGAGGGGGGGGGGGGGGGGGGGGGGGGCGGAGACTCGGGGCGGGCACGCACGCGAACAAATGAGGAGCGCCTCTGCAGCTTCCTCCCTGGTGTTAAGGCAGCTGCTGTTAACCAAACCCATCGCTCCCTCTCATTAAATCTGTAACTTTCTGCTGTTGTGTCTGTCTCTGGCGTTAACGGGGGCAAATTACCAACAGAGTCCAGGCACTCAGACACACACACACACACACACACACATACACACAAAGACACTCACACCCGCTCACACACGCGTAATTAATTGGTTCCAGTGGAGCCGAGAGCTAATTTACTATCCCTCCCGCCACATTTCTTCAGATACTGCAAGACGAGTCATCCAGAGGCGGCTTCCTTGAGGCCCCCTCCCCATCTGTAGGTCCTTTACGTCCTTTACGTATTAAGTTATCTGCTGGATGTTTTTGTTTTCTTTTTGCCACAGAGGTGGTTTTTGTTGTTGTTTTTCAGGCATATCTTTACTGCGCTATAGGGTTTGCCAGCCTGTCATACTTGTTATCTTGGTTATGTTGAACATGTGGAAAGACTGAGTGCAGTTCACGGTCTCCCTTTGGGTTTGACCCATTGGGACTTACGATGGGCCAGATTTGAAAGGAAAAAGATTCGGCCCTATAGTTCGACAACTTCCAACCAAGTAGCAAAAGCAGAAATCCACTCGTTTTGTGAATATAAAGACAGGTAATATCGTCACTGACCTAATTTCTCTATAAAGTATAATCCACTGTTAAAATGGGCAAAAATGAAGTTAGCGTTAGATAATTCCTCCTTTGCATATTGTAATATAAAATGTTCTTAAAACACGTAATCAGCGTGGAAAAACGACACGGCGGAGTTCATCTGTTCCCCCTTTCCCCCCCTGTGGTGTCCTGCAATATCGTTAAAGGTTATTAGACTCTGAGCTACACGTCACCACGTCACTACCACTCGCACTGTACTGTCAAACCCTTCGCCTCTGCTGCAGAACACCCAGCAGCAGTGCACACTTTGTACAATTACAGCAAATAGAACCAAAGAGACTAACCCCCCCCCCTGCCCCTTGCATCGGAATCCATCCGTATGTGATTTCATCCGTCATTCCCCCAGTCATATCCTGTCACCGCTAAAGTCGGTGTGATTGATTATCATATTAGTAATGAGATGATTCAAAAGTGCAAGTTTCTGCGCCAAGCGCCCCCCACCCCCTTCACGCCCACTCTAAATAAAAAAAGTCTCCCTTCGCTGATTTCCCATTCTGAAACCGAATGAGAGGAACGTACCCTTGGATGAATGTCATTTTCTTTTCATTTACAGTCTGGTTAGTTTGCATTTCGTGCTCGCGTGCGGCGCCTCCCCGCCCTTTTTTCGAGATGACAGATCTACGAGGTCGGTCATGTAAGTCGGTCGTCACTCTTGATATTTGCAGAGCAGCGGGTGCAATCACTTTGCTCCTTCGCCCCGGAGGTGCAGGTGTGTCTGTGCGGAGGGCACGTCGGCGCACGCGGCTGTAATACCATGAGGGTCTCATTTTGCAAATACGCGTTGGCCGAGCTTGTAATTGGAGCTTTACAAACGTCGCCGTCACACGTGCTGCCACGACGAGTTCCATCGTTTCGTCTCTTCCGGTGTTCTGGCCATCCCGGGAAACCGCTGCCTCGACCAGACGTCGGGCGACGCCGCTGCTAATAGAGCAAAGGCCCTGAAGTGCAGGACGTCTTTGATGCCAATGCAGCTTAAACATCGAGAAAAATGGCCCGATCCTTCCAAACCGCCATCGGTTGGATCATCTCCAGGGTGGAAAAGAATCTGTTCTTGTGCTCGCAAATCAGTCGAAGGGATTTCAGGGGGGGGGGGGGGGGGTTGTGTTTATTCTTCTGCGCTAGCAGTTAAGCCAAAGCCATCGATCACATTAGCATTGAAGACGTACCCCAAGACTCTGTAGGAGGGAGCTGGTAGCAACCTAACATTTGCTTTTCTGCCAGGCTCGTTTTTTTTTTAGTGCACGTGGATGTGGAAATACTCAACTCTTCCCGAGATTGTTCTTTTGGGACAGAGGGACAAAGTCTCGGCATCTTCTCCGACATTTAAGCCTCCGCACAGCTGCCAGGTTGTTGTGACAATTTGCTCCGTGTGAACAGCGCTGTCGCTTGAAGGGGGCCCCGGCCTGCGTGTTAGGAGGTGGGGGGTAGAGGGGGGCCCTCGCCTCAGCAGGCGATCGGTGCGTGCGTCCTCCACAGGATTTCTTCACAAGTTCTCACTGCGCTGAGTCTCTGGTAAACCGAGGGTCTCGGGGTGCGGTGCTTGTCCACGGATCCCGGTGAAGCTGATGCTTTTGTTCATCTGTCTGCGCGGCATGTGGCCCTTTTTCAATTTTTGTGTCAGGCTTTTTTCTTTGTTCTCAACAGTTACCAGGCAACCGGCACTCGATAGTTACCGGTTCTCCACCAAAAAAAAGTGTTCCACTAATTGTTTTTTTTTTTGCTATTAAAATTAATGATCTACTAAATTTATTATTTAAGTCTGAAGATATTTTAAAATATTCTTATTTTTTAGATGAAATGGGACACTATGTAGTATGATTTTACTCTAATTTAAATGCATATGCAATAATATGCTTTACTCAAAGAATAGAAAGACTTTGCACCGTGGGAGGTGAACAAAGAAACTTTAAATGATCCCAAAATGTTTTCTTATATTTTGTTGTTTTAGGTTTCTCGTTAACCATGTGCTGTAAAATGAGACGTGAAGAGCTTAATTACGACACATAAAAGCTTTACCTTGACCCAACTGTTTTAAAAAGCCACGCTCTTTGTTCAAGGGCCTTTCCTGCTGAAAGCTCTGCGAAGGTTTCATGTCACAGGTCATTTTTATTTACAGCACCTCAAGCTTTCACGGAGTCAGCAGAAGCGGGCGACGTCACGCTGCTGATCTAGTGCCTGGCGAGGGGCTCTTGCACACACACACACACACACACACACACACACACAGATGTTTATCTCTTTCCAGGCGTGATGTCACTTTGTACGCTATATTGCGTGTTGTTGTTGAGGCCCTATCGTGTTGTGCGGGAACGCAGACCACGTTCAGGCGGGTGGTAACGCATCAGCATAAGTGCTGGAGGGTATAAGCGAAGTAAAAATAACAGCTCTGGAGAGTTTGGGTGGAACTTAGGAAGAAATTGCTAGTTGTCTTTCCCAACAAGTCAGCAGAGTGTCAGTGTGCACATCCGTGTGTGTCTGTGTGCGGAATGTCTGTGATATATACGGTAGGGCCGCTCACAGAAACCTGTTTCACTGTGTTTTTCAGCACGAACCAAAAATTTTAAAAAACAAAATACCAGAGAGGTGTTTGCAACCATTAATCAAATACACAGGGTGATGACATTTCAGCTGAATTAGCTTTTTTTAATGTTGATTGTGGTATCTGTGACATTTCGGTGCGAGAGGCGAGAGAAGCTCTCTGCTGTTCTGCCCCAGCGCCTTTGTTTCATCAGCTCCATCACGTCTCCGCATATACACCCGAAACCGAAAACAAGTCGCACCTCTGCTTTCCAAATCATCTGCAGCGATGACAAACTAAACAACGGATCGCACGCTGGGAGCATCATTCCGACTCGGGGAAACTGATCCACTGTTTGTTTGATTTAATGTTGGTTTCGATAGAGAGCTGTTTGTGGAACATATTGGATTCATTGTCAGATTATATGCAGGCAGAAATGGAGCAGAAAATGCTTCTGCATTTCTTGGTCACAAAGGCGAGTTTCCACTGGGCTTTGAAGTTGAACCCGTCTGAGGTTCTACATAAGTTAACATATGTACGGAAACTCAGCTTCAAGTTGCTCTAAAGCTGAGAGGCGGCACTCATCTTCGGTGAAAACAAAAATATTTCTTTAGTGTTCCCGAATTACATTTGTCTTCAGAACACCATGATGATACACGAACACAGAATCGCAATCGAAGACAATAAGCAGCTACCGGCGACATCACGCTCACACACAGACGCAATCAGAGTGACCAACTGGAGCCAAATGCAGAGAAATATTGGGTCAAAGTGAGGAAGCTCAAGTGTGAAATGCATTCTGGGCTGGAGAGGAAACTGAGAGCTTTCTACTCGGGCGCATGTGTGTGCGTGTGTGTGTGTGTGTGTGTGCGTGTGCGTGTGTTTCACAGACAGAGAGAGAGAACGAATGTGAGGATGTTAAGGACTGAAGAGATAAAATGCACATGTGCACATTTGATTTTGCGCTTCAACAGCAACACTGTGCATCGCAGATAAGCTTTCGAAAAAAACAAACAAGCCATCTGATCCAAATGCGCTTTTCAATCCCACTCTTGGTGAGACACAAGCATTTCTTCGCGGGGAATTAACCTGCGACCCCCCCCCAACACCCCCCCGATCCCGGGGTCGTGAGGCGGAACGGGCCCCTGCTGTGTGGGAATGAGCCCTTGATGGCGATACCGTCGCTCCGTCAGTGTCTCGGTCATCCTCCAGCGGACCGAAAGCATAAATAGTGAGGGGGGGGGGGGGGGGGGGGGTCAACGACAGGTGGAAACAGAAGAGGGAAACGATGGAGGGAATCCGAGGAAAATGCTCACGGCAGCTGGAACAGAAGAGAAGTCACTGGACCACCTGGTCCGTTAGTCGTGTCGTGTTTTTGAGCGTCGGTCGATCGCTCATTCGAGGGCCGCCAGCAGCCTCTCCGTCACTCTTGTCAGATCGTTTGTCCCTCAGTGCGATTGACTGACAGTCATCTACTTGTTGGTTTCTCGGGCCAGTTGAACTTCATAGCCATCTTTCTTCTCTTTTATCCATCCATAACTTCAATCATAAACTAATCGGCTGTCAGTCTCGGCCAGACGGAGAGGCGGCATAAAAGAGCAAACATCTCATTTCTCTGTGTGCTTTGGGATTTTGGCCTCTTGTGTTTTGGACAAGAACACCAATTGGAAGACAAAGACTCGGAACAACAAACAAAAAGCGGCGGCAGCTCGTTTGATAGACGAAGTGACAAACAGGCAAACACCCGGGCAATAACACCCAAACACACGCACGCGGCGACACGAAGCTTCGTGTTTATGTGCTCTGGGTCCAAAGCAAAGTCTGGCTTGATTTCTTTTAATGATGTGGCCTGTCTGAGAGAGAGAGGGAGAACCAACCCTCCCCTCACTGTTTGGACAGATGGATCATCACTGCACCACTCACGTTTGACAAACACGCTTGTACGTGAGCCCGTGCGCGTACGCGTCGTGTGTGCGTGCGTGTGCGTGCCTGTGCACGTACGTGTCAGCGTGACGGGTCCAAAGCCGGCGTTGATTACACGGCGTGTTCATTATATATGGTGTAATTCGACCATCATGAAGTCCCCTTCAGACAAAATCAATAGCGGTGTTAATATGATCCTCTCTCCGCTCGTTACTGCGGGGAGACTTCAATTGATTAGTTAGCTGACACTTCAACTTCCACAATGCAAAGATGCATTAGGTTGTGTGTGTGTGTGTGTGTGTGTGTGTGTAACACTGTCTATACGCAGGTCGATGCACTGTTATATAATGTCATTAACTATGCAGCAGCATAGCTGTTGGTTGTTCAATCCATTGTCCAGCTCAAATGCTTTTTTTTTTTTAACTGCAGGTTATTCTGCGTCTACTTTTGTGTGTGTTGGACGTGTATTATGCAGTCTTTAAATGTGTTTTTTAATGGGGACCTTACACCACCGCAGTTAAACCAGCTGCACAGTGGTTCAGTGGATTAGCTTTGGCGTAAATAGAAGAGATATTGAAATACGAATGAATCACCTTTTTATGGATGTTTTATGGATGTGGCTGCAAATATTGAGGAAGATTAATCCGTCATTCGTTCATTAGTTGTTTTTTAATTTCTGAAACTCATAAAACATTTATACTTGACAGGTTCGGCGGTTGATGAACTTGTAGATCATCGGCAGGGACATTTACTCACAGGAGGCGGACGTTTGTGCGAGACCACAAATCATTGTGGATCTCACACCGTTTTTAACGGCCGTTATGCAAGAAGGACCGTTAAGGGCGATTGTCTTTTATTTGCGGTAGTTATCTTGCTACCTTATGGAGCCACGTTGTTATTTTTTCACAAACTAGGATCTTCTTTCCAGCCTTCACCTGTTGGCGGGAGCAAACCGCCGGCTGCACAACACTAATCCCCTTTTCTGCGGTTGTGATACCAGGCTGAGGACCAGGAATCTTGGCTACGAAACATACTTTTGATTCAGAAATACTGACATTGGTTTGCAGAAACCAAAAATGCAAAAACTAATCTGCGCTAACTAATCCTGCCGTCTGGGCTGTAATTAGAGAAGCAGTGTAATGGATCGCTTCAGGAGGCAAATTAGGAAAAAACAAGATTTTCTTTGAAACAGTTGAGGGTTATCATCAAGACTTTAAAAGATATTACACTTTGTTTGCACAGAACAATTAAGATTCAAACATTTTAACCTGATATCTATGACTTGTGATGTTTTGTCTGTCTTGTATTAGTGAATAGTTCTATGAGTCGAATGAATAACTGATGCCTACAGGTGAGACAGTCTCAGGTGTCACCGTCACGGGCAAAACAAAACAAGGGTATTAAAGCGTGCACTTTAGACAATGGAGTTGTGTTGCAGCTCATCTCGGTCCGTGTCTCCTCTTCTTCCTGGGAGGAATAAATGTATTGTGCAGCCTCATCTGTTCTCCACATGCATTTCAAATGACAACATTGTTTGCAGCATGTATCATTTTTTTAGTACGGCTCTGGTTCCCTCTGCTAAGTGCCTGGAATGCGCCGGTGTGTTATGTGTGTTATCCATCACTGGGTGTGCCAGGCGGTTCTCAGCGTGTACGTGTGTGTCTGAATGCACAGGCCCTGTATGTGTGTCTTTGTGTAGAGAGAAGTAGAAGCAGGAGGGAGAGGGTGGGGAGGATGCAGTGGTGGAGACCTACTAATGCCCTGGAGATGATTTAGAGTTTAGACCACCAAACGAGCAGAGAAAGGCTGGTTCAGTTTTCTCCCTCAGGACCAGTCGTTGGCGTGTGGTGAAGTAAAGACAAACTAAGATCCACCTGAGATCGCTTCAGGGGGAATGAAACAATCTAATGTTTTTTTTATTTATTAAATCGAGCTGCAGCTGTCTGTCTCTGCTGCGGTTACTTAAAAGTCATGATGCAAATGCATGTGTGGGCATAAATCAGGTCTTTAAAGTGGCATATGCATATTTCTTTTAATTTATGGCTCATGAATATTCACAGTATTTTAGATTTCATAGATCTTAATTGTTTCACCATTGGGCAGTTCATTGGAATGCAGGAATGGGAGTAAGATTCATTGAATCCAGATGTTGAAGGGGAGGCAAAAACAACCAGGGGTTTTCTTTCATTTTAAGTCTGATATTAAATATTCAACAAAATTGGATTCCTCTTCTTTTTGAATGTTTATTTGTTGGTGAAGTATAGGTGTATTAACACTAGTTTTGTCGTTTTGTTTTTGTTGTCAAATGTCAGAGCACCTTTTTATTATTAAATGAAACTACTTCACGCGGGAAAGGAAAAACATCCCGTGAATCAGTAAAACCAGGAGAAAGCATGTTGCAGCCAAATGTTGTTCTTGCAAAAGAGTTTAAAAGTGAGCTCCAATGCCAGTGTGGAACTTTGCGCAGGTGTTGTGTGTATGTACCTGCGGTGCAGACACATACGTAGAGTACTTTTACCAAAACCATGCCCACGCGACTGTAAAAACAGCAATAATCTCATTTCCTACGTCAAGAGACTGAATTAAAAAGGAGTAATGTCCCAGGTTCAGACTACCTGACATGCTCACTTTCTCTTGCAACGGGTAAAATGGCTTTTTCGGAGAAGGGAATGAGTCAGACTGTCAAGGAAACTAGCAGACAAAGAAAAGTGACGTCCACAAACGACAGGTTGACTAAAGCAAAAGCAGCCAGAGAGCGCTGAAGCTGCCGCGTGAAAGGGAGAGAGAGGGAGAGAGGGAGATCTGTCGCTGACTTTCTCCCGCCGTGGATGACAGGTGCTTTGCATTGCTCGGCGGGTGACGCCAAAATCACACCTCCTCGCCGCCCCGCGCCTTTTGTACGCCGGACTTTGAGCGAATTCCGTGTCGCCCCCCCACCGTGAGGTCATGGATCCCGTCCGCGCACACTGAAGGCAGAATGAACTTTCCCTTCGAGGGGGGAACGGGAAATGAAACCGCCACACCTCACAGCATGAGGGTTTTCATGTGGGAATAGTAGCGAGGTGCCGTACTGTAGCCACCGAGGGCCGCTCATGCTTCAGAGGCGCGTGGAGACTTTGTTCTCAGGCGAGCAAAAAGTTTCCCCACCGTTGTCCTTTTCTGGCTCGGGTTCAATTTAGTCTTTAATCTTCACATAACACATTGCCATGACAAACAGGTTATTCATAGTTTTTTAGCAACCCATTGTCACTTAAAACCAACACTCTTGGATCGCAGCAGATGAAAACCCTGTTTCATAAGATGCTGTTTGACTGCTGAATAATATGTTTCTGTTATGAGCACCAAAGCAAAGCAAAGGCTGCTGCTCTTTACAGCAGCGATCCTCAGTTACTCGACTCACTCCACCACACACAGCCTGGTGATGGAGGGCGGAGGGGGGGGGGGGGAGGGGGGGGGTCTTCGGCGCTCGGTATGAATCATTCCTGGTAATAGCATCACATAAATGATTAACAAGTAATGATGTCGGCGGTCTAGAACACTCATCAGTTCACCCCCACACAGAAAAGAAATCAGGAACAATTGATTTGTGGAAACTGCTTTGTTGTTCTCGCAGGGAATGACTTTTCTGGGAAACACAAAACCGCAGTAAGCATTATATAATAATCACATCCAGCAATTTGAGTGCTTATTAGTGAAAACAAACAAATCAGATTTAAAGCAGCTAAGTGACCCACACAGAGTGCTGTGCACGGCGGCTCCCTGCAAACATCCTTCACACGTTCACACAAACAGACTCTTTGACAATGACAAACCCGCACACAGCTGCTGCACTTTTACACTCAAACAAAGCTCCTGTGCAGTGGAGACACAGACGCGCACAGAGGGCCCGTCGTTTCGGTGACTTCAGCACACACGTCAGGTGTTCGCGGTAACGCAGGGGCCCGTCTGATGATTCATGCGTCTGAGTGTCAGAGGTGTGAAGCACACAGGCTGGTTTCACTCAGCGAGACTCCTCAACACTTTTTAACCCCAATCAGTCACACGTTCTCCCTCTTTACACCTCTCTCCCTCGCTCCCCTTTATTCACAATTTATTTTGCAGGCGTCTCGTCTCCTGCGGTGAATCCGATGCGCTCGTGGCGAATCGCTTTTGCCGCATCAAGCTTTTCAGTGCTTTGATTAAAACTAATGTGAAATAAGGCTCTGATTAAACCCCGAAATCCGGCTCTTTCTGTCCTTTCAGGTGTGTCTCTCCAATGCTCTTGGCCCTTGAGGCCTGAGGAAAAGTGAGCCTGACCCAAGGCCTCCCCCCCATGGGACGACCCGTTACCCAGCATGCACTGCTGCTGCTGCAGTGCATGCTGGTCCTGTGGCCCGCAGGCGTGGCCAGTAGGAGAGGGCCGGTGCTGCTGCCCGAATCTCCCTGTTATAAGACGGAGCACCCGCTCGTCCCACATTCAGGTAAACACGCACAGACTCCCGGGGGACGCCATAATTATGTGCGCTGTATGTAATTAAGCTGTTATAATTGTCTCCCTGCCTCCGTTCTTTCGATCCAACCTTCATGGCATTCTTTCCTCCATAGAAATCTCTCTTTTTACCTTCACAAGGTTAAGATGTCTGAACAGCTCGATGGGACTTTTTCCTTTTGCTAGGAGACAAATACATTGAAGACCACATAAAGGAAAAGGAGAGCAGCGTAAACATGTGTATTATTTTTTTAGTATCCACTAGTTGGTATTTAGCTGTGGAGTTTTTTTGTCTTTTATCGCTGACACAAAACAAGATATTTACTTAAATGCTGCTTGTGTTTTTTCCACAGCTTTACTTTACAACGTTACACGCTAGTTCGCTCAACCAAATGAATCTAAATCACCTCATCTACCACCCGACAAATCGCTCTTACTTACAATCTCTTAAACGCTCCCCTTCCTTTCCCCCGCCCAGGTCATTCGGACAGATTTCATGAATGCTGCTATTCAAAGCAATGACTGTGATTTTCAAACCACTTAACGTCGGCTTACTTTGCAAACTAACGACGTCCGATGCCTCCCGTTGCTTGTTGCTCCTTCCCCCGACACACAAAGCAGACACAGCCCTCCTCGTATGGCTTCACTCTGCAGTTTTTAGGCACAGTGTTTTTCCGCATTAGATTTATCGTCCTCGCCCTTTATCTTTTATTGCTACCGAACAAACTAAACTGTAATGAAATGATGTCAAACTCAGTCAAGAGAAAGTGTCAAAGGCAATCGATGCGGTTCTGTCGGCCCTGTGCGAAGGAGCACGACGTCGTCAAGCTGTTTTTCGGCCCAGCGACGTCCCAGTCAGATAATCGCATAAGGTTCCGTCAAAAATAGGAACGAAGTAGGAGACCAAGGTCGCTGTGTTTGTGTGTGTGTGTGTGTGTCCACAAAACCTCAGGCGCGCCTCATCAGATGGCGCGCCCCTCAGACACAACCTTTGTGGAGGTGGCACTACCCCCCCTCTCCCCCGCCGCCGCCAATCCAGTGCAATGATGATGATGACTAACTGCCCAGCTAACATAATACGCCCGTGCCTGGTGCTTTCGGCGCGAGGGTCGGCTGCGGTTGGCGCGTTTGTGTTCTCTAATATACAAGAATGGCCCATTAAGCTCCTGTGGCTTAATGCTTTGGTTGAAATATAGGAGCGTTAATGAAAAAGGCGGTTGACATTTCAGTAGGTAATCAGACATGGTTCACTGAGACAAAGATAACTGGAGGAGAGAACAGAAAGGGAGGGGAACCCTTCACCGTGTGTGGGCCAGTGGCTGAATGATCAGCTGTGATGATGCAGAGGTCTCCTACCCCAACAATAGTATTGTAAAAGCTAAAGTTGGTAAAGAACATAGCTTCTTTTGTCCGACGAAGCCACGTGGGGAAACGAGAGGCAGGGAACTCCGAGTCCCACAGAGCTGCAATTAGTTAGTTCAGAAAATACACTTGCATGCAAGCACATGCACATGTCAGTTTCATTGGCTAAAAGTTCAGCCAAGCTACTGAGCTCGTGAGCTCGTTGCCCCGGTTTCAGAGGTCTCGAGCTCTGCAGACTTTGCAGAGTTTGTTTTCTTTTTTTTAATGAAGGGACAAATAACAAAAAGTTTCCCTTATGATGCTGGTTTTTATCTGTATGCTTTTTTAAAACTTACATTCCAATCCTATTTACTCTGAACTAAGTTAATAAGCAGCCGCTGCTACGTCGTACCCATGGTCTCATGAAAACAGTCATTCGTCTTGGCCCTCGCAGTTATATTCATGGATATTTATGGCCTGATGATAGTCTTTGTGCACTTCAGACACATCTCATTGTTCTCTGTCGTATAGTATACACACTGCCAAATTACAGTTCTTGCTTTGTCCGAATGAACGCAAAAAGAAAAGCTTTGAGTCATAGCAGAATATGCACACGCACACACACACGCACGCATATGTACACACATAAACAAAGAGTGTGTGAGGACAGAGTAACCTCTCATTATACCTATTATGCTTCTTCTTGGTGTGTCATTGTGCGCCGTGTAATGCAGTGTAATCCCAGGTTGTAGAGCGAGGCGGCCACGCTTCTTCTCCAGCCAAGTTGGGAGGACTACAAACACACATTTTCCCCCTGTGCACCACAACAGCGCAACACGTCTGCACTTTTCCGCTTGGAGCATTATAGCTGGGATGGAAAGTCGATTGAGGAAATAGTTAGAATAATTTTGCTTAATTTAGGTTAGACTACTTGCTGTGGACAGTGTCAATCGTCTTGCCAGGTAACCTCGTCATTCCTTCAAAAGGAAACAGATTTTGTGGCAGTTTGTGGCACAAGACAAATTTGACAACATCACGTTGAACCCACATATTTTTATAATTTTTCCTGACATTGTAGAAGTCAAACAATTACTTGAAAGAAAAGCATAATTGAACTACAGTTAAAATAATCCACTCTGGCATGTGGTGGGAACACAGTCTTTTTATATGCACGGTCGGGCCGATAGTAAAGGAGCCGCTTTTATTTTGTAGTTCTTGGACCTGGTTGTTTGTTCACCTTTCTGTTTCAACGCAATGATTCGATAGTTCTAAAAATAAAATGCTTTTTGAGGCTGTGACCAGAGGTGCCGAGGTCGCTGAGCCTCTGATGAGCGCGTTCTGGTGACAGCATTTCTTCCCCTGTGTGATTGTGGCCTGTCTGTGGAAGGGTGTGCCTCACATGGGTTGTGTGAGGCACACAACGGTGGTTTTTCTGACTCGGCTGACAGACTTTGCTACTGCAGTAGAGTGGATGCTATGGCCCTAAAAAAACACTTTCTGCTTATACAAGTGTAGGTCAGGAAGAAAGTAAACTGTACAGCTCGGTAGTTACGTTCAGAAAGTTTGCACAAAAATGCAGCTTCCTTTTTGTGAGAGGTTTGAATATATACCTTCAACGGGAGCTCCAACATGTCATTTAGCAAATTATTTTAGAAAGGGTTTTTGAAAGACTATCCCTTCAGTCTTGGCTGAGACATTTTTCTTGGTGAAGGTCCTTCTGACCCAACATTTGTACTGCTGTAGTACAAATCTCATGGCCCCTGAGATGCTGTATTAATAAAGTGTTGTCCTGGATAAAGGCTTAAAGGCTTTTAAAGGTTATAAACCGCGATGTAAACGGAAGGCCACGTCTCTGAGGAGTGTTTCACTTGTTTTACACCCAAAGACCGAGCTCAGCTTTTATCATGCCTGGATGGCTAACGCATGGTTACAGAGACGGGAGGGTAAGCAGGTACATCAACAAAATGGCCTCATAGCGTTCATAAACACAACAGGCTACAACTAGTTTTAAAGATTTTTTTAATTGGTCATTCGGGGGAGATTATTTTAAATGAAAAGCCCCCCAAGGTCTTATTAACATCAATCACAAGACATTAAGACTGCTTGATTTTAGCCTGAGGTCAGCTATGTTCCAGACATGTTTTATTTCAACGGATCACAGGCTGTCGATTTGCATGAAGCAGTTTTTTTTAAGTGTCCTGAAGAGCTCTGGTCATCTTCTTAAAACGTTGTCTTTTTCTCCCGAGACCTCGAAAACCAAACAACACCTAAATACACACTGAGATTTAAATATTTTATTGCACGCTTATTAGTGGTTTCACGGTGGTTTGCTGTGCATGATTTACTCGCTGTCCCGGGGCCGCAGCACTGCCCCAATTATAAAGCGTGCTTGTTTTTTCTTTGTTTGAAATAATACGAAGGGCACAGCAGCACGGGAAGGTCTTAACTCGCCCTGCCTTTTGCTTTTGGGCTTTCGTCAAACTGAGCAGGTGCGTCTGTTTGTTTTTCGACCCGCTCGGCCAAATCGTTTCCTCCAATCAACTTGACACAATAGGTCACTCCTCCGACCCGCCCCCCACCGCGCCGGCGCTGCGTTTAACTCCTCCACTCCTCCGCACAGAAAAACCATTCATGTTTCAGAATTGGTTCCACGTGTTGCCATTGTTTGCCGGCCTGAAGACGCTGATGCCGGGGTGTAAACATTTACACATCCTGTCATTCGGTCTTTGCGTCAACCGGCCCGCGACACGGCGTGTGGAAGGGAGGACGGGGTGTGTGTGTGTGTGTGTGTGTGTGTGTGTCTGACTGTGTTTGTTGTTGTTATGTTGGCTCAGAGCTCTGGCTTCTGTCTTCTTTTCCAACCCAGTCTGTCTGTGTGTGTGTGTGTGTGTGTGTGTGTGTGTGTGTGTGTGTGTGTGTGTGTGTGTGTGTGTGTGTGTGTGTGTGTGTGTGTGTGTGTGTGTGTGTGTGTGTGTGTGTGCGATTATTTCTCAGAGGAGTCCAATCCCCTGATTCAACTAGCATGGCTGTGATGTGATTAAGTTATCACATGCATTCGTGTAGTGGGTATAGAGCTGTGTAACATGCAAAGCAGGCCTGACATTTCGGCAGTGAGATTGGAGGTGGGATTTGTTTTTTTAGTGATAATTAATAGCCGCAGGTCGTCGTAATGTGTTTGTTTTCTATTGGATTAAAAAGAAGGTTTTATTTCGTGGGATCATTAAAACCTCCCCGGGTGCCGCTACACTATAAACTACCATTATAGCCCGTCTAAAAACAAATATATATTACAAGTTAGAGTTCACATAATAAGTCTCACCGGTAAAGCAAATCAAATACCCTGCGTAGATGCGTAGAGTTTTAAAAAAGAAAAGAAAAAGTGTGCCACAATATTATATCCACATGTAGTAAACCCAAACCATAAGCTGCTAAACCCCCAAGAGGCTGACTTAGTGAAGCTATGCGTATTTAGTTGCACGGCTCCGGGGGGGAGGAGGGGGGGGATGGGAGGGGGAGTCCGTGCTGGTTTATGAATGGTCCTTGGCCCATGAATCCTTTCAATTGTTGTTCCGTTCAATTACAACCTTTTTTCCCTTTTCCATACCACAAAAATAACCTCTCTTCTTTGCTTCTGTCTCGCACCCAGACTCTCGCACACTCCATCACCCCGTTAGCTACCCTCCCCTGGTGAGTCAGGGAGATTTATGGGGAGACGCTGGATTCGTCAAGCGGCGTCTCCCCCCCCCCCGCCACTGCTACATTTGTATGCCAGAGATCCTCTGGATGGTGTGAAAAACAAGCTCAGCGGAGCCAAACGATTGGCACATCCCAAACTGTGTGTCTCCCTCCAGAATAAGCTGTGCAGCAGCCATTAACCAAAAAATGAAATATTTTGGGGGGTGAAGTTGGTCCCGATCTCCCACATATTTATTCCAGCTCTGCAGATGAAAATGTATCGGCGCTACAAAAACCAGACGTCGGACGTCGTGAGGCTCTTTCCGCTGGCGGATCCCTTGTACCCGTCACTGAGGACTTGAAAGAGAACAGGGGAGCTTTTCTTTGCACACAGCGGTGCTGTCACGCAGCAGACGGCGTTGCTTTGTTAGGAGACCAGGTATTTGGTCCCGCAACGTGAGCTGGAGGAGGCAGATGCTCTTCGGAGGCCCCCAGTTTTTTCTTCTTTTGTTTGTCTTCGTTCTGAATCGCCAAGAAATCCTCCGTTTGTCACAGAAAAGCCCAGAAGTATTTGTGTTTGATGCAGTCGAGGCAGAGCGTACTTTCATTTGAAATGGCAGGTGTGCGTGAAGAGGCGGATAATGTGTTGATAGATTCAAACTGTCATCTCCCTCTGTACCGGCCCTCGACGGAGAGCTCCTTGGTAAATTTAAAAAGTCCCTTTGAATGTTGTAGTCTGCAAATAAATTGGAAATGAAGTGATGAATGTTTTTTACAGTGAATGCACTGTAGCAACCACTACTGGAAATGATGCACGAGTTCTCTCACCTCCCTCAAAGCTACTCATTTCAAGCTATCCTGAATGTTTTTTGGAAACCAAAATCCGTCTACTACTGTCGGGTTAAGTTATTACGACTTGCAGATTTACTACGTGATGGGGTACAACACGACGCTGTCATGACCGACTAAACCTATCGGGTAACCAGGCGGTAGACAGGCCGGCCTCATCGCTCGGCAACCATATGGGGCCTGCGCTTCGATTGGTCACGGGTTAATGGGATGGGCGCCATGAACACAGGCGTGCTGTGGATAAGATGTCAGTGTCTGTCAGAGATGTCTCTCTCTCTCTAGATACATGTGTGTGTGTGTGTGTGTGTGTGTGTGTGTGTGTGTGTGTGTGTGTGTGTGTGTGTGTGTGTGTGTGTATTAACATACCAAGGTCGACTCTTGGAAAAACTCAGACCATCAGAGGTCGTCATCTCTTATCCGTCGTGTACATTTACATGAAAGCGGTCAGTCAACTGTAGTTGTGGTTAACAGTAATCCGAGGACTGCCCGTTTAGTCTTAATAAGCTGGATTTCAGTATTTTGAACATAATTTATGGATGGAGGTGTGAGGTTTGTTTTTGCAAGGCTGAGAAGCACTAATGTAAGAGTCCTTTGATCCGTGAAAATGTGCTTTTTATATAAATGGATTTTTTTCTACCAATAGCACCTCCAAGAGGTTTTGTTATTCATTCAATCTCCTTTACATTTTTTTTTTCAGAGGCCATATTTGTGTCACGGCTGACATAAAAAATAGTAATTGCGCTATGCTAACCTTTGTTATCCCGTGTCCTGTGATGTTGTTGGCAGAGATGGAGCCGTGGATCTTCAGGTTCAAGGCAGAGGGCACGGTGGATTACTCACAGCTGACCTTCGACCCTGGCCAGAATGAACTGATCGTCGGTGCCAGGTAACCAAAACCCGAGCGTGTTTTTTTTCACCTTTTGCTTTTTCTCCTCCTTTTTGTTTTTTGTGTCTCTCTGTCTTTCCTCCCGTCTCTTTCATTTATTCTCTGTTGTTTTTTTTGTCTGTTCTTGATCAGTGATGATCAGTCAGTAATTGGTTTCTGTTGTTGGCTTTGGAGTTTCCAAGTCCGTTTTCCCAGCCAAGTGTGTGTGTGTGTGTGTGTGCGTGTGTGTGTGTGTGCATTCACACTATGTGAGTCCCTGGCTGACTCTGGATGAAGTGCGGTCTGCACTTCTCTTAATGGCTGGCTTGTCAGTAGAGACAAACACTCACCACAATGTGAACAAGAGACAACAAGAGAGCCAGCAGGAAGGTGAGCAGCAAAACAAACAGATTCAAAGTGAGCCCAGGGAATTTACTAATGCATCCTTGGAACTTACGTGGAAAAAGCTAATCAAGAAGAGAGTGTGTACGTGTAGATGGATGAAGATTAAAAGTCGAGGAGGCGAGTGGATTCTCACTTTAACTGCTGACGAAATTGTTTGCTGCTAATCTTTTCTTCTTTAGCTACAATTCTCCCGGTTCTATCAGCACATTATATTTGCAGCACAAAAAAAAAAGAAAAAGAAAATCTAATCTAATCAGAGATTAGATTTGATTCTCTTGCCGACTCAACCACCAACTGTGAAAGGTGTTGTGCCGGGATGGAAGGCTGCGGGCTAGATTACGAGTATGAGTGATAATGGAAGGAAAGAGAGATCGATGCGAATATCAATACAGTAAAACGGGGGGGGGGGGGGGCTGAGACCTGGCTGATAGACACTCATCGGGCGATTGATGGATCTCCATGAAAGTGTTGTATGAAGGTCTTGAAGGTATGGAATTAGTTTTCTATTTCATTAAAAAAAACTATTATTTAAACATTATTTTAAAACAATGGCTGATATAAAGACACGTCATGGGTTGTTGTTCAAGCTATTCCAAGATATCCGCCCGCCAAATAGTTTTTAAGCACTGCAAAGAGAACAAGCTGTCAGGGCGAATTGCGATGAATTTACCAAATGTTAAAGATTATTTTCGTTTGCTTGCATGGAAGTCTCAAAGGGGGAAGGAAGTCACAATAAATAATGCTTATAGTCCAAAATTGTCAGGTTTCGTACGGCATCATTCTGTTGATGATGCATAATGTTTTGGGGGACAGCCTGAGACATCATTATTAGTCGGTACGCTGAATGTTCTTCCTGAGGGGGCATTAATGAGAACCTAAAGTTTCTTGAGAAGTTATGAATGCCAGTGAAAGTTTTTTGTTGGTACAAATGCAAAAGGCTTTCAGGCAAAGCACGATACAGAGCTCACAACCAGGGTTGATTTTTTTATTTATTTGTCTGTTTTTCATACATACACAACTCCCGTAGGGCACTCTGTCAAACCTTTTAGCACTCCTTCATCCGGTCTTCTTTGCGTTCTAATAGTTGAATCCAGCCATCCACCGCATTTGGCCCTTCTGAGAACCCTGATTCATCTCCTCCAGCTTCTTATGCCACCAGTGAAAAGATCACTTTGACTTTTGAGGGGGGAAAACTGAACAGGAACTAGACCAATGTTAGACATAAAGTGTGTTTTGAGGGCTTGGTATGGGGTTATGGGTTAGAAATAATACTTTAAAATGTGACAGTTCAGTCCTGAAATTCAGGCTCTGCTGCAGCAATTTAGATCATATTCCAAACTGTCCCTCATGCCCCCCCCCCCACCCCCCCCAGACCCTCCCTGAATTTCAATTCTAAGCAGTTTAAGTCTGTACGCTCTATTTTTGGAGGTGGAAATCCCTTGGTACTGGTGACACTGGGTAGCAGGTTGAAATCAAAGGAGCCATGAGACATAACAATCACAAAAAGCTGTGCAGAGCTTCGGCGTGGAGTAGAGAACCTGCATTAATCCAAACATCCTGCTTTCTTTGAAGTAAATGGCTCCATCAAACTCACACACGCTCATTTTTTTTTTCTTTTCTTCACAGAAATCACCTCTTCAGGCTCAATCTGGAAGACCTGACACTGATTCAGGTGAGTGCTAATTCGCTCCGTCTCCCTGGTTCTCACCCGACCCGACGCGACGAATATTCCGAGTGACAACACGCGCGTGTGTGTGTGTGTGTTTGCCCTGCGTCTGCTCTCACGCGGTCACACGCCGGCGCAGGCACCCGCCCGCCCGCCTCCGACCCGCTGCCGCCGGCTGCCACGACTTTGAAGCCGTTACGGTAAAATGGTTTAGCGCTTCACATGTCACAACAACTTCCCATCCAGGGGAGTGACAGTGGGTCGGGCCGACTGTGGGGTGGATACACAGAGTGATGTTATGAGGTTTAGACAACATAAATGCCGTGCGTGGTTTAAGTCCAGTTTACAACAGCACATGGCACTTTGCACATGGCACATGGCGCTATACGTTTCCTCATTTTCCAGGGCGTCTTGTTGCAGGTTCTTTTAACATTTTGGTTAAACTCTCCTGCTGTAAAATCAAATGGTCTGAAATATAAAGCAGAAATGGAAGATTAACAAGTTCAGGGAAAGAGCTCTGCTTACAAATTTGCACAAAAAAGACCTAAATTATTATTTTCCCCCCTTCTGCATCCTCTAATTTTTCTTCCTTTTTACCCGCATTGGCCCACATCCCCACTGTAGTGCCACGCATTTTATTACCCGCTGAGTTACCACGCAGACATTGACAGATGTAGGGGTTGTACTGCTCGATGGGAGAAACCCAGTCTGCTTCCATGCTTTTGACAACTCGCGGTGTTTGCCATTTACACATTACAACCATGAGGAGAGGAGACAAAGAGTATAGGATGGAACAGAAGGAGGACTGGAGGGGATGGAAATCCGCCTGTAAAGGGAAAATGAGAAAAACGTTCGGGACCAAATAAGAGTGAATTTCGTGAAGGAGTGGAGGTTCAAGAGACACAAAGGAATCGGGGAGCAGCGACACAGCACACAGACAGAGGGAAGCAACCCGCGATGATTCACGCAGTCTTTTGTGGCCCGCTCAATGGGTCACAAATGCTTTTTAAACATGCTCCGTGCCGTCCGCGCGCACCAATCATCCCTCCTCCCTCACTTCATCTTGCGCTCGGCTGGCGCCGCAGAATCGCAGAGGAGATTCCGCCGACCCAATCAAGCCTTCATCGCCAAGACATCTTCTCTTAAGAGAGTAGCAACCAGTAATCCCTGCCGAGCCTCTGGCGCCTATTTAACGTGACCTGCGCCCCCGTGTCTGCTTTGCATTTGATTGGACCGCGGCTGCAGAGTCAAGGGGGAAGGCTAAGTTCTTCTATTCACCTCCATCTGAAATCCTCCTGTCTCTTTCCTGCTTCTTCATCCCGGCATTAAACGGGAGAGCGATTGCACCGAGATTCGGTTGCCTCCGTGGCCGGATACAAAAGACTTGAATGAATTTTCCCCCTTTTTGCACCTATTGCCCCACTCACATTACACGCTTTGCCTATTGATCACATAAATTGGCGAGGGACAATGGTGCAGAGCGTCAGAGGGAACAAAGGAAGTTTGAGCGCGGCCGTTAGTAGCCCGGCGGATTTTTCTTTTGGTTGCAATGAGAGTTGCATGAGGTGTTTTTAAAAAAAAATTCCTTCCTTCCTCCCTTCCCTGCAGACGGCAAACAAGCTAAAAGCTACACCTACGCTTTCCTTTGTCATTTCACCCCAACCCCAAGCATCAGGCGTGTCAGATAATGCCCACTGGCGGCGATTTGTTCTCAGCATGGCTGGCAGGGTACAGAGGGAGGCTGTGTAGGCTTAGAGTCCGTGTAATACAAACCCACCCTTTAACAGCTAAAGAGGTGGATATCATTACCATGATCGATGACGTGCACAGCTCATCTTGTATGTGCATTCCTGAAAGATTTATGAAATCAACAGTCAAGGACCGATCCCACCCACTTTTCTTGCCCTTGGCTGCCTTTTAGGATGAGTTGTGTTCAAGCATTGTGCAAGGCAGACAATAAACTCTGGATGCTTGGTCGGCTTATCGTAGTGTTATGGAAGGTTTAGAGTGTGATGACACTTAGCGTGGTGGCTAAACACTGCCGGTGTAACCTGCTCTATTGCACATATTGAGTTTGGACTCACGGATCGATAAGCCTGAGCCCGGCAACCCTAATCTCTGCAGTAAATGCCCTCCTCGCTTGAAAGTAATACAAAGTGAACAAGAACACCAGATGTAGGAGAGAGTGAGGGAACTTTGTTGGTGGAGTTGGAAAATAGTTGATGTGAGGCCATATCAGAACTTTTCCGATTCGACGGCTAGCCCTCAATTTTTCTTCGTTAGTGAATCTTAGTGGGAAAAATATGAGTCCCTTCTGAAAGAACCTGTTTACATAACAGGAAGACATTTTGAGCATCACATAAATATATGCAAACTGAATGGCAAGTGTGAAGAATCAGACCTTGAAACGTACACTAAGCAATCGCCTTGACCTTGATCGGAGTTAATATATGGTACTTAAAGTGCGTGAAGAGGCCTTCCTCTCCTTCTCAACCTCAACCGTCCTCCTTACAGATCAGGACCAAAAGCTGGTTAATGGTCTTCTCGCTCTCCTTTTAAACTGGTGCAGCTGAAGCGGAGGAAAAAGACCTTTAAAGCCAACTCGGCCAAAGACAAAGCAACTAAAACACAAACCATACAGCGCAATTTCCTCCCTCCAACTACAGGTGAATCACGTGTCATAGCTCCCATCTGATCTGGATCCTCCCCGTCATCCCCATTGTCCACCTCCCACTGCCTGCTGCAGAGAGCGCACAAACACCGATGAACTCTGCATCAGCAGTGTGTTTAGTTCCCCATTGTGCTTCCGGGGCTGATGAATCACCGAACGCGGATCTGACGGTACACCTCGTTTCCGTCTGCCCAAGTGTTCCTTAAGTAACGTCTTTTGACGTCGTTGAGTATCTTAATGCAGTCACCCCCGGTTACCTGCTTTTAGTCACATCTTTATACTTCCACGCCTGGTATGGTGTACCTGGTTTTACAACTGGCTAAACACATTTCATTCTGGTCTTGAAAGCCAAAGTATCTCATTTGCAGGCACAGTAGGAGCTTGTTAAATTCACAAAGATCCGCTGCAGCGGTGCTAATGTAAGAAGACATTAAATAAGGAAGATGTTAGAATCCAATATAAGCGTGCTGTTTGCGTGCTAAATGAACCAGGAGTTTCAACAGAAACACCGTGGCACAGCGTTAGGCAATAAGCACTAGGATGAGGAGGATCAGTGGCATTGTTTACTATTCCATAACGCACCTGAGGAGAAAAATAGTGGATATTCGTTCAGGCCCCTCACAAAAAAAAGAAGTGTCCAAAACAGCTCCTTTTGGCAACAGTCAATGAATGGTGTTTGGTGCATGTTGTCCCTCCATTTGACTTCACCTCGTATGGTGTCGGTGCGACGGAGGCTTCAGTCACACGTGTCGTATTTCATGCTTCCTGCAATCTTACTTCAACAGGGGGACAATTAGAGCAGATAATCGGGGCTTAGAGAACCTGTTACTGGAAGCATTGCTAATTCAATTACCAGACCCAGTAACTGTGCCATTCACATGCATTGGGGTGAAACGCCACCACGGGGGGATTGGAGATGCAAATACCAGCACATTCAGTTGATATCAAGCAAGTAGTGGGAGGCCTGTGCACGGGGGGGGTCATTATAAATCACACTTATCTTTTTTGCGACGCAGATGCGCAGACCTGCACATCCGCTGAGACGTGACAGAAAGACCAATGTCACGCGTAAATCTTTCAGCCGCTTACATCAGCAGACATCAGTGTGAATAGTACAGGGAATAATATTGTGCCAGCACGTCAAAAGGCAATATCTGCCGTTCTTAAAACAGATTAGGTTTTCCCCCGGCAGGATCGGTCCAGCTCTCGCTCTCCACTCGCTGTCCCCTTGTGTTGAGGCGCACAGCCAGTGGTTTTCGTGGAACTGGACAGCTGTCAGCGGCGAGCGTGTTCGCCGGACCCCGTTAGTACAAAAATGCATTCAGCGATGATGTCTGGAAAACAGTTCTGTTTTACAATTCAACTCCTCACTGCCTCCTCTGTGCCTCTGACTGTTTCACTCGGCCCACACTGTCTCCGTTGTTCTGCCTCTGTTTCGTCTTTGTTGTGTGTGTTTCCCCCCCCGTTATTTTCCTTGTTTTTTTTCCTGTCTTCTGCTCTGTCTGCGTTCTCTGCCTGCCCACACTCCCTCCCCTTGTATCCGTCCTGAACGCACCTCGACCACAATGGTGCCTTCAGTGTGTGAGCGGCGAATGCTTGGTCAGTGGGCGTCACTCCAAACTATGGCGCTCCAAGGAACCCGGCGTTGTGACACAGACAGCGGCCTGCTGGGTCCATCTCCTCCACCCTGACCAAACCGTCTCACTCTTGGTACTACGTCAGTAGCTGTGTGGCCTGATCATGGTGACGGTGGGTTTATTCGGAGAGAAGTAACCCGCTGGTTAGTGGGCTCACACCAAATGTTTCACGTTCAAGTCTAGGCTTGTTTATAATTTTATATTTGGTGATTTCAATGTGGTGTCTTTGAGTACTATGAAAGGCAACATTATTGTCATTACAGCGTTTTTACGACCATCTATGTTTTGGTCTGTTTTTTACTCTGGCTGTTGTCAGTTGTTCACAAATCTTTACATTTTATATACTGCGTGATACTGAGTGAGCAATTTTATCATGCATAATAAAATGGAAAAAACAGTTGCAATAAACCATAATTATCCCCTTTAAGTTGTATAGCTCTTCCTTTTCCTCATGGTTGCTCCTCTCCCGAGAGGATAACCATGCTCAAGTTGGTACTATTCAGTTTTATTATTTTCTTACCGGTGACAAAGGCACAAAAACAGTCTTTGTAATGCAGCTTTCTTTCACAAAGCCAATCATTATTTAACGAGCGGATTTGTTCGAGACATATTCGTCTTCAGCGCAGCGGCCGAACAAAACCATGTTAATGAGATTTTAATGTTTCTTAATGGCACCGGCACATGTGATTCTGTTCTTTAGTTTGGACCATTTGATGCAGGCCGGTGAGATAGAGGCTTCTCGTGGTCAATCACATCGCCATATTCCCACTTACAGACCTACAGAACTCACCCTTTTCAGCCTTCAGGTTGATTTCTTAAAGACGAGATGAAATGAATCATTTCAACCCTTGTATTAAACACATTTCCTCTCATGTTGCGCACTATCGTCATGTATATCAAATAGCTGATGAAAAAATAGATTTCTGCACCACCACACAATCTCACGTATTCATGAAATCAAATCAATCACCACGAGTCAATATGCAACTCTCAGCAAGTGTGTGTGTGTGTGTGTGTGTGTGTGTGTGTGGAGCTACAATCCCCTGTAGCTTCTCTGCCACACAGGCAGAGACCACTAATCAGAGGATCTGATCTCCTCCTGTCCGCATGTTGACATGGCCTTGGACAAGATAGTGAAACCCAAATAGCTCCCGACGGCTGGCTGTGCCGTTGGTGTGTAACTAAGCAACGGTTTGGATGGGTAGTTGGTCAGCTTGTCGGCTCGTGTTGCCATCAGTGTGTGTGTGTGACCACGTGACTGTTGACAGCAATGTGGTTACAAGATTAAAAAGGTTCTATTGTAGTAAAGTCCATTTTACGTTTAAATGTTGAAGCCGCTCGCCCACCGAGCAGCAGCCCAAACGAATTCAAAGCCTTTGACAGGAATCGGTACACAGCTCAAAATATGCCGCTTCACAAGAGAACACGTCATATTAAAGTGGAAGATGAATACTGTTTAATACTAGAAATGACCTGAAACACTGTTTCAGGTGATGATAAATCACATTCTCGCCCCGTAATGATAACATCAACCCCCCCCCCCCCCCCCTCCCCACACACACACACACACACTCCCGCCCCCTCCATCAATGTAATCTCAAGTTGTAATTTTGCGTTGCGTTGTGATTGATTTTCACCGTGAGCGTGAGTGAGTGAGTGAGGTCTCAGGCCATTAACAGGTCCATCCCCCCCACGTCTCCCCCCCCCCCCGTCCCCTCCCCCGGCGATCTGTGAAAGCGCTTTTCAGGCCCTTCCCTCAATTCAGCTGGGACACGCTGGGACTGCTGTGTGCGCAGACTGTGCGCAGACTGTGCTGCTTGTGCCGATATGTGTGGTTTGTGTGTGTGTGTGTGTGTGTGTGTGTTGTCTGCGCAGCCCCAGAATAGCCGGCTTTTGGCCTGGAATGTGAACCCGCCAAACGCGCACACGCCCACAGAGAAGCTCACCAGCTCACATTAATACTCCATATCTTATCCTCCCTGAATAGCCGCCCGCCCCCCCCCCGTCCCCCCCGTCTCCCCCTTCAGCTCTCTTCCTCTGGCTAAGCTCCCTCCTTTTACTGCCTATGTGTGCGTTTATGTGTCAGTCTGCACACACGGGCCGGGTGGCTCCGCTCCTCCCAGAAGGCGAAAGCAAAAGCCTCGTCATAAAACACACACACAGGAAGCTCGAAGAGGAAATTAAATAAGTCTTCCTCAGAGCTGAGAGGGGGGGGGCTCAGCTTTTGTTTTTCCCTTCTTTTTTTTTTTCCGGCACAGAAGCGTCCTGATGCCAAGGACAAATCTAATATTCTCCAATATGTTAGCGATATTTACTATACTCCCACAGGGAGTGAGGGCCTCGCTCCCTTTGCTAACAGCCAGGTAATAACGGCTGGAAACTCTGGTCCACGTGGCCCAAAGAAGCGGCTGGTTCCGGGGCCAACACACATTACATGAATAGAGAACTTTTATCACTAAGAACTTCCCTCCCTAGAGATGATGCTGAAATTAAACGGTAGAAATTGGAGCACGCTGGTGTCTGGACGCGTTGAGGTTTTATCTCCTCATTCCTTTCTTTCCTGTAGTAAAATGGAAAAAAGGCGGCCCGCTGTTTCTTCCTCACATGTAAATCACGTCGACATCCTACTCTGGGGGACACGCGTGTTACGCCTCGAAGACGGGTTTTTTTTTTTTTTTTTTGTTCCCTTTCGCATTAATCAAATCCGGGCATCGGGCTCTGGCGCAACCTTGTCGCTCCTTTCTCGAGGTATCTGCCGGCTATGCACCTTAATTGGATTCTGTGTATTTAACCTGGTTTACAAACTCGGATGTGCTGTAGTTCTGTGTTTGCGGGTGTCTATGTTTGGGATTTGAGAGCACAGTGATGTCAAAGTCCCTCCATGTTAGCTCGTGCTTTAATCCATACCTCCTACTCAAGACAAAAGAACAATCAGCGGCCAGAGATCGATGCTTCACAAGCGCACGACACAGAACACGGCCTTCCGTTACTTTTGTGACTGTGTTTCATGGTTTTTTTTGTCCTTTTTATTGCTTATCATCAGCAGATATTGCATTGATGGAATGGTGGAGAGATACACATTGTTTTTCTTTGGATTTGAGTGGTTTATTAAAGTGGTTCGTGGTGACATTGCACCAAATGCGTCTGATGCTTGAGTCTGCTGGATGGTTTATTTTGAGCCTAATGCTGCTTTTCTGTCTCTCCGCAGGAGGCTGAGTGGCATTGCGATGAGTTCACCAAGGGAGCCTGCTTCAGCCGTGGAAAATCCGAGGTGAGTTTGAGTGAGCTTTTAAAATGTCACACTGTTATATTGTTTCACCTGACACACACATGAGGAAAAACAAGTTATATTGTAAAAAAAATGTCTCGTCCCCTGTAAAAGTACACGTCAGAATTAGCTCCATGTTTGCGACTTTGCAGCTAATGAAATCTATTAGTTTTAATAAAGACAATTATAGGGGTATTCAAGTGTTTCATTATCTTATTAAGTTTGTTGGTGTGTGAAGGACAAAAAGCCTCAATCATAAACATCCTACAATACAACTAAAAAAAATCAATTGTTTTGTTTCTCCCACAAACAAAATGGCTCACAGACATTAAATCCTGCAGTGGTAGTGCAGGTGTCTACAAACATGTCAGCATGTTAGAATAGATTAAATTAGCTCGAGACCACATCAAATCAATTGAATGTCAAGTGAAGATGACACATTTTAGTAAACTGAAAGCAATGTGGAGCTCGTAATACAGCTTTTAAATACAGACTCCCTGGGAATCCCTGCTTTGAATCAAAGATCACCCTCAAAAAGGATCTAAATCAACTTGTTGTGACGTAAAAAAAACTTTCCAAACCAGCGGCACACTCCTATTTATAGGCCTTCTAAAGGGAGTTCCTTTGTTGTTTTTTTTGTAGTTTAGTTCAGTGCAGATGTGTGTGTTTTTGTATGTGGTCAGCTGGCAAACTGTTGTCTACCAAGGGTGTTGTCACCCTTGACTTGTAGGTGAACTGGCCGGGCCCCGATCCCTGTATGTTTGTGCACCGCTGTGTATTTATGCTACTGTGAAAGGTGGTTAGGGGCCCATAATAACCGTGCACGGGCCGGCCAGCGCATGAGATAGCTGCGAATTACAGACCCAAGCTACCTCGGCCCCTTGGAAGTCACTGCTGTCGCCAGGAGTCAAATTGTTTTGCTCACTGCTCCCCTCTGAGACGTCAGGTCATGTGATGCACACCGAGAATAGCATTAAAAGACGCCTTTTTTTGAGGCAGTTGACAGGGGGGGCCGATGGTTTATTACCTAGCTCAGCGTGCAGCAGTATAGCATCGCTTAAGTTGTTATACAGACACCGTTCCTGTGCTCTGAATGAATTTACAAGTCGTTGTTGGGTTTTTTTTCCCCCCCTAATGCACGCGTCCGCTCTTCTCTCGTGTGTTTGATTTATTTCCACCGGGAGAAGAAAGGAGAGTTAAATTGACTTGACGGGGCTTGATTGCAGCTGCAATTTTGTTTTATAATGCAAGAGCCGAGCACAACAGCCTCCGCGTTACAGTACAGACGTGGAACATTTGTCACAAAGGTTTTTGTAAACAAGCCGAGGCTGTTAGGCAAATATTAGATATGCGGTTGTTTACCGCGGAAAGAAACTGCAGGGGAAGAATTTAATCACGCAGACGCCCCACGAACCAACCTCACTCCTGCACCAACGCGCACATATATAGGACACAATGAACTGCACAATCAGCACGGGTATGTAACCGTACCTAACATGTTTTACTACACACACACACTGTTTTCAAAAGGCACACACATCAATGCGTGCACACCAGGGAAGAGTTGTTTTATGAGTCAACCTTCATCTTGATGGAGGGGGGGGGGGGGGGGGGGGTAAAGGCCCACCCCTTCCTTTCTCCCGCCATCTCTCCAAAGGGTGCCCTCCACTAGTACAAAGCAGGAGGAGGGTGGTGTAGCCCCTGGGAACCTCGAGTGGCTCGGACAGAAGCCAATTTACAGGGTTTTAAATGTTCCAAATCCAATAAATTTATTACATGGTTCTGGGACCCCGAAAAAAGAAAAAAAAATCAAATAAACGTCGCTCTCTGTCATGAATACTGACAAGCTGTTGTTTTCCATGATTGAAATCCCCAGTAAACCTGCATGAAAGCCCCGTGGCGATGTTGTAAGTTCATGGCATTCAGTGGCAATTCATCACTCCGTCAATCATTCAGCACTTCTGCACCGCTTTATTTGTCGCATACTTTAAACGGAGCGCTGAGCGGTTTGCTGGAAGCTCGGGCCAAAACCTCAGCGGAGGAGCGAGCCACCAGAAGAGAAAAACTAAAGGGCATAAGAGGCCGCTCCTTCTTTTCACTTTTTGGACCGCTTGAACAAAGCGGGGAGGCAGTTTTCTAAACTAACCCCGAGTGGTCCTCTCTCATGCCTGCTGCTTTTATTCGCTCTCCACCTCTCAACAAATGTTGTTCCCCGTTGCACTAAGATGTGACGCGCCTCAGCCTTGATTTGACTCTCGTCGGGCTCGGCCACGTTTTTCCAGCGGCCCTCCCGCAGTCGCAGGTGTTTTTCTCCTTCATTTGGCGTAACGTGTGCTTTTGTTTTCTCTCCCTTAATGCTGCTGCCCGTCGATGGATAAATGACGATGTCTTTCCACAGGAGGAGTGCCAGAACTACATCAGGGTGCTGCTGGTGAACGGGAACAGGCTGTTCACCTGTGGAACCAACGCCTTCACCCCCATTTGCACCAACCGGACGGTACGAACAACAGCAGCGTTTCCCTTTCACTCACATTTAGAGTTGCTATTTTCCACAAAATAAAAGGTGGTATTTCTCTGGTCAAACAATCCTAGTTTTTTGCCGTCATATTTGGAATGAAGGGTTTGTTAACAAATAATGTATGGTAGTTAGACAGATTATCCTGAAAAACACGTTTTATTTTACTGACTTGATTTCTCATGTCTACTTGTGCTGCTCTTATATAAACCGCCACCACTATCCTATTATTTTAAATTGATGCGGCCTCAACGGTGGCTGTTTAGCGACGTGAAGGACTGAGGAAAAAGGATTTCAGCATTGAGTGGAAGTGGCCGCTCGCGCTGGACGAACTAAATTAGAAAGTCAGAAAGGAACAAGCGTTCCCGCTAACAAGGCTAACCGAACACCACGGCCACCCTGACTAATATAACTGTCAGTGACGTGTCCCTCGCTTTAAGCAATTAACAGCCCCCCCATCAGCGCGGTGCAAGATTGAAGGTGACAGCAGCCATGGTGGCGATTTTCTTTTTTCTATTATAAGCCGCATTTGTTTGTCAGTCACACGTAACAGCCCCAAGAAATAAATCTGGTCATTAGCCTTCAATAGCAATATGATAGTGATATTTCAACCAGGGAGAAGCTTGATCATTTTTGCAGAGATAAATTGAGGTGTTCTTGATCAAACTGACAATGTGAGATGGAAAAAGCCAAGGTTGATCGACAAATTGAATCAAGACGCGACGTTGTTGTGAGCTTGACACCAAAAGGATTTAATGCAGTGGGACTGTTCTCGCTTCCTCTAGTGCGCCGTCAGGTGTGCAGACTAATTACACAATGAATCTCATTTAGTTTGGTTATTTAAAAAGTCTTATTTCCTCAAAATTGTTAAACATCATAATCAAAATATTGCTTTGAGCTCATTACTCACAATAATACATCCTGGTCTCTTCTTTGCGGCTGTGCCCTTCTTCGTGAGTCATTGCCGTTACTTACATTAACTCTATTTTATCTATATAAATAGTTTTTTTGCTCACTGAAGTTCAGTAGAGGCCGCCATCTAAAATGTTAGAACATATGGAATGCGTCCGCTTTGAGAGGAGGAAGCTGCCGCAGTTTTTGTTTTGGATCCAAAAAGCACCGAACCAAAAAGGTCACGGGCTCATAATTTACTGTTTACCGCTGTGAAAGTACATATAGTTGAAATGTCATGACATTATTATAGCAGTATTTCATCGGGGGCTGTCGTACTTATACAACGAACGTTGTTAATGTGAAACACAGATCGTTCGTCAGCCGTGATGGATGGACAGGTGAGCAGCAGAGGATGTTAGTTTAATAAATGTACGGCTCTCATGTCTAAATGTTTGATATGAAGCTACATAATTCATAATAATATGGGACACCTTTGCTCAGGTTGGGATCGTCTTCCTACGCCAGTAGAAAAAAAAATAATTTATGGATGCCTGACAAGAATATAATTCAAAAGAGATTACTTCTCCCCACAAAGGACACAAGAGAGCAGGAAATGAGTCAATCATATGTTAAATATGTGTTTACTCAGCTCAAATAGAGAGACGTTGATCTAAATAAATATTTGAAAACAATTCAGAATGTCTTAAAGCATTACTGCATTATATTCAGTAAGGCTTCAGTAAGGCGTTTTCATGAATAAAGATATTTCTGTGATTGATTAATGCAAAAAAATCCACACAAAGCAGGAAACTAAGATGTCCTAAAGTAGGTCCTCTAGACCAGCTACTTTTTTATGAGGGATTTCTTGTCATACAGTGGCTGGTTGAACAATTCTCTCGACAATCACAGTAGCCTCCGAGTAGCACCGCGGGACCCAACTGGCTTCCACGTCCGCCGTGAGACGTCTCCGTCCAAAACGTCTCAGAGGGAGTCAAAGTCTCCTCAGTGTTCCTCTCACACAGCTGCACCACAGAGACGACCACTTCCTCAAAAGGCGAAGGAAGCAGTCTTTCTATTCGTCACTCCGCCTCTTTTGTGTTTCAAAAATCACCCAGTTGACCTTAAAGCATCTCTTCCGAGGGACGCTTTCATCTCGGGCCGGCGGAGCCCACACAGGGATGCTCTGTTTTGCTGAGGCTCGGGTGGAGCAGAAGGTGGCGGGGAGGGTTAACCGAACCCTCCATCCAAATCCACCGGGCTCCAGGAAATTGGCTAAAGAAGTTGCCCCCCCCACCCCCCGCCCGCCCACCCAATACTTGTGCAAATGGCATCTGGCCTCCTGTGTAGAAGGGTTGTCTAATGGGGAATTAGTCAAAAGACGAAAGATTGACGAAAGATTGACGATGATTTCAGCGAGCAACCGCAATTGCAAATGAAGTTTTCATGATCACTCGCTGATTTTAAGACCTGAGATTAGGGCAATCTTTTTCACTCATACATTTTTCCTGGTTCCTAGAATATATAATTGCAGAATATATATTCCTAGAATATATCCTAGGAACTAGTGCAGTGTGCCAGGAAAGTCTTTTTAGAGTTGGATTTGGCCTCATGTTAAGGCCACTTTTGGACAAGGAGGCTTCTCAAAATGTGGTTAAATAATGTTATAAACAGACAAACAGCTGTTTGGCCCGTAGAGACGCTAAGAAAACGCTGCAGCTGGCCAAGAGTAACTTGCCCCTGCTTCTTAACGTTGCACTGAAGGCAGCTGCCGTGTTGATGATGATTCTCTCCTGTATTTTCTGATTATATTTTGCTGCATCTGAAGGTTTTGCTGATATATATTGTCGCGTGTGTTTTGCGGTAGACTAAACAAAACATAATGAGGAGTATTTGTTTCATTTTTATTTACGTCCGTCTGCAGCATTTGCATATTGGAAAGAACAAACAACATTACCACACCTCTCTTAGTTTGTATTTAAATGTTGCACTTTGATAGTCTGTCCTGTATTTTTAAGCAGTATTTTTTCTGCAATGATCCAATATTTAGAAGTTATTATTCCTGTTCCTTTAACTCAAAGGATACTCCTTTTAAAATATGCACATGTGTTTAAACCTTTTCGCCCCCCCCCCCTCTCCCCCCTTACATCCTTACATCAACCTCTTCTTTTTTTTCCCCTGTGCTTCAGCTGACAAACTTGACAGAGATTCACGATCAGATCAGCGGGATGGCTCGGTGTCCTTACAACCCCCTCCACAATTCCACCGCCCTCATCACCTCCAGCGGGGAGCTTTACGCCGCCACGGCCATGGACTTCTCTGGGCGGGACCCCGCCATCTACCGCAGCCTGGGGGGTCTGCCTCCTCTGCGCACCGCCCAATACAACTCCAAGTGGCTCAACGGTAAGGGGTTCAGATATAATAGAGGCGTTGTAGACATGGAGAAGCGTGGTTGATGCTTATCTACCACAGAGTATCTAGTCTCTGGTGGAATATAGCAAATACTGGAGAAAAAAAAAGAAGATGTTCAATTCAAATTGCTCTTTTTCATTTCATCAGCAAAATTGATTACTGGTAGTTGCTAAGCACCTCTTTATATTTATCTCAACCTTTCTTTGAGGCGCATGAGAAAGTGGAATTGTCTGAAATCAATGCATCTTTCCCTAAAAGTTCGGGCGCACTTCAAGCACAAACCTCCCGAGTGCTGATTGGAGAACATCAGACAGCTTAAGGGGTCCGGCCTACAGAGGAGTGGGTCAATCCGTATCTTGTCAGCAAGTGACTTTTATCTGATTCACATTTAAACTAAATTGAAAAAATAAATTAAACGCCACCACCTACATTGCTTTACAGCAACCTTCTGGGAAAAAAAGGTTTAATAACTAATTTTATGGGGAATTGATTTCTTTTCCCCTCTGTCTCCCCGTGCGCTGCCCTCCAAAAGGTGCAGGGAAGAGGAGGTGGGGGAGGGGGGGGAGAAGACACTTTCATTTAACAGTGGATTAAATCACTGTCAGCGGGAATAAAGTATGCGGATTCGATCCAATAATGTCATACATAAAAATGAACGCCGTAGCTGTAACAGTGTCGTGGAGGTCGCGTGTTTCAGACAGGTTGAAAGCTATTACGTTACACCTGTTTTGGTCCTTTCTCATCCTGACCTTTGGGCTTAGGAAGTGAAAAATGAGTTTTCTTATTGCAACACAGCGCCATTAATAACATGGCCCGTGGTTATTAATCCTGATCACCTGCTGCTGTGTGGGCCGAGCAAACCCCCGCGAGTCAATCGGTCATAACACAGCCGCTCTCCCACTCACTCTTTCTCCCACCGCCTTAAATATTATCCTTCTTTCTGTGTTTCTTCTTCCTCTCTCTGCACTGCGTCCATCTTTCGGAAGCTCCCTTCATTTGTTTAAAACGTTTGTTTGTTTTTTCTCTTTCTTTCTCCCACTCATTTTTCTCGTCTCTTTCCCACTTCTCCTTCGGCAGAACCAAACTTCGTCTCCTCCTACGACATCAGCAACTTCACCTACTTCTTCTTCCGGGAAAACGCGGTGGAGCACGACTGCGGCCGGACGGTGTTCTCCCGCGCCGGGCGCGTTTGCAAGAACGACATCGGCGGCCGCTTCCTCCTTGAAGACACGTGGACCACCTTCATGAAGGCCAGGCTGAACTGCTCCCGCCCGGGCGAAATACCCTTCAACTACAACGAGCTGCAGGGGACCTTTTACCTGCCCGAGCTGGAGCTGCTCTACGGCATTTTCACCACCAACGTGTGAGTGAGAGGAGATTTTACAGAAGAGTCAATGACCATAATTACCGCTCGCTCTCGTCATTATATGCCGACAAAATGTATGACAAGCCACAACTGACTGTTAGCATGACCTGGGAGCTTCTTGAGTTCATTGAGTCCGCAGTAATGATTGTGACATTCATCTCAGCGAGAGGAGGACAGCAGAGGCTTTTCCTTTATTATTTATTTCCATTGCATTGAGCCGAAGTGTTTTATCCGAGGCGACGGACATTAAGTGCATCCAACCGTGAGGGTACAGACCCAGAACAAGTAGTATCAAGAGGGTGCAATTTCTTTAAGAAAGATAAACCACAAAGTGCTATAAGTAATTGCAATGTAAGTGCTACTAAAGTGCTACCTATTCGAGGTATAGTTGGAAGAGGTGCGTTTTTAGTTTGTTGCGTAAAGCATATTGATTTCTTGCTGTCCTGATGGCATCTGGCAAACAGTTGTGTGATACTGACTGAACCCAGCAGGTTTTATTAGCTATAGATGGACAGCAGATTAAGCTATTGCATACAGAAATGTTTATTTTGTTGATCAATTTGTTCAAGGTTTTATTGTGGTTTGCGTACAATTTTTATTTAAAGAAATTCAGTCGTCGCAAATAATCAGTTAAAATCAATTATCAAGTTATTCGCTTCATACTTTTAAAAAGGTTTAAGTCCGTTAAAGTTATTTTGCACCGTCACCCCGGTTCTGCTGGTGTATTTGAAAGTCTGTATTATTTGCAAACCGAAGTGAGATCCAGCAAGCGGATATCAGATAAAATGGCAATTTAAATCATCTCATCTTCCCCTCATTCTTCGTTGTTTTATTGCACCGGCAGAATAGCTCCATGTATAATTCACAGTGTTTTTGGCATCACATTGTCAATTTTTGAAAACAAACCCACTTTGACTGCATTAGCTTGGCATGTGACCCTCTTTGTAGCGCGCAGAATGATCATATAAAATGGAGTGATGTGACATGTAGAATTGACAGGGCCAAGTGCATCTTAAATATCATTTTCAGTTGAGTTATCCTTGTATAAACACTCAAACCAGTTCCAAGGATTCCTTGTTCCAATACCATCTGACAAATAAATCCCATAAAAGAGGCGAATTATCACGTATTAGAGTGTGTACTGTATCGTGCACAGAGGCTGGGAGGCATCCATGGATGAAAAGTATTATTTTCCTCACCCTTTAATCTTTTTGTTGCTCCATCTTTTTTTTTTTATTATCATTTTTTCTCTACAATACTTTCTCATACACACACGCACACACACACCGACCATTACTACTGTAAAAGCTGAGTAATCTATTCTTTATGGTCAATGCCTTCACATTGCCGAAAAAGAAGTCTTTTGAAGGGTATTGGAAACATTCCCCCCTGCAGGCACCGGATCTAATGAACAGCCGCACAGCATTATAATTCACATCGCCCAAGTCACTCCGTCTAAGTTGAAAGTTAATACTCCCATTCTTTACTCTCTCTTCGGAGAGCAGAGACCGGTACATGTTTAAACTGACAGCTTGAAAAGTCAAAGCTGTATTTCAGGCCCCAGATCTGTACAGTTAATCGAGACAGCTTAATTGTGTCCTCTGGCTGGATTTATAATCCAATAATGGCGATCATTTACGCCGGAGTCTGCGTCCGTCTGTCCTGTGTTTGATTGGTATTGTCGGCCGGGAGAAATAAAAACATCGCCGGGTCAGAATCACACATTTTGCACCAACAGCCTCTGTACAGAGTCCTCTATGGTGTCCTTTTTTAAAATGTTTAATCCAATACTTTCTCCTTCACTCATCCATCATTTCGCCCCCCGCCCTCTTTTTTCCCCCATTCCCGACATTAAGGAACAGCATCGCTGCATCTGCGGTGTGTGCCTTCAACCTCAGTGCCATCTCCCAGGTTTTCAACGGGCCCTTCAAGTACCAGGAGAACTCTAGGTCCGCGTGGCTGCCCTACCCCAACCCCAACCCGGACTTTCAGGTGACAAAGCTCCACGCAACAGCCCCAAATAGACTACACACATCTATTTAGCAGATATTTCAGTCTGTGAGTGTGAAGCTGATGCTTGACGATCACCCAATCATGCTCGAGACCCGACACAATGCTGGACAGGCCAAATAGTATTTGTGGCTACGCGTGCGTGTGTGTGTGTGTGTGTGTGTACGTGTACCTCATTAATTTCCTCTCTCGTTGAATCATCTCTCTCTTTACTCCTGGAGTGACACACTACGACTGCTCGTTTTTACAACGGTACAATCATCCCCTTTTTCGCTGAGTTTCATAGCCTTGTTCTATAAATACGCTGTCCTTGATTTGCACGAGTGGAACTTTTATGTTTATTCCCTGTCCCGGGAAAACGTATGCCGATTTTAGGCGCGCCGCACGCTCTACGCCGATGATTCCGGGGGAAGGTTTTATTAGCCGAAGTGCCTCTCAGTTGCAGCGGGCTCAGCAGATAGCGAGGGCGCTAATCCACGCCGCTCTGCGTGAGGGATTGAGTTCCCTCTGAGGTCTGGCTGCCAACGCGTGACACGCGCCTGGCTTCCACACATTTCCCATCACGGGCCCTCGATCGTGTTTCCGTCAAGCCAGCAGCTGCGTGAGCGTTTGCGACGGCCCGCTATCGAGGAGTCTCACACACATTATCTATAACGACATGCTCATGCAGAAGAAAAAAAAAGCGGATGAAGTGTTCATGCAGCAAATGCAAGCTGTGGCAGTTTTCTTCTGCCTGCCGTTATATATCAATACGTTTTAAATTCACCTACCGTCAAGGGAAACCAATTCCTTCCAGCTGGTAATATACTGTAGGTAAGATGCTTCTGTATCCCATAGGCTTTTATGAGGCTGTTTTCCCCCCCACGGATGAAACAGCATCAGTTCTTCTGCTCCATCCTCATCTTTCCATTTAGGCTCGGGCACAATAGCTGCTCCTCACCACTGGACCGATGCGCACTTTATCTAGGTTTCTGTGACATCTTCATCAAGCATTTGTCAATGTTGGAGGATTAGATTTACGAGCGCAAGATTTACGGCCTGCACGTTTTGTTTTTTTCCGCAGCCCTTTGTGCAACACGCCTACAATCATGCCACACACACCTAAGGCAGACAAGCACCTATAAAAGCCAACGACCGAGCACACATCTATTCTACAGAAACACGCTCCCAAAGATGGATTGTTGTTGATTGCTGCCAAAGAGGGATAATTATCACACTGTGAACGCATCACTCAACACACACACACATACAGACACTGGTCATTGATTGAGAGCTTAATTCCCCATCTGTCTGCAGAGAAAATCCCCCCATTTATTTGCAGATTGATCCTGGTTGGTTTATTCAGCCTGTGAGTCATGTTCGTTGGCCGTTGGGAGCTGATACTGTCCCAGTGTTGTGTAGGTTCTACTGTACAAACACATTCATTGTTAAGCTCCTTGTGTAGAAAGATACGGTAAATGCGACACCTTCTGCGTGGATGTCCAATCAGTGTTGGTGGTGAATGTCACGGCAGCGCGATGCATCGCACGCAAGCTTCCGTTTCCGACGTTGCCTCTGAGCGCCGAGCTCCACGTGCACCAACTTTCATCTCCGCTGTGCATCCACTTGACGCTAAAATGAAACTCAGATCGCTCTCTCTCTCTCTCTCTCTCTCTCTCTCTCGTCCGATCGCACCTCATTGCTCTCTCTCCGGTCATATAATCCCTGCTGGAGGGTCCGGCCTCTCTCCACTGCATTTCTTCGTCCATAAACTCTGGCTTGAATAATGTGGCTGGATATCCAAGTCAGGCAAAACACTGTCAAATGCATTCTCGTCCGCAACACCCTCTGCGCGCATATTGAATCAAACAAGGTATAGTGGCTTTTTCTTGGAGCGGCACGGATGCCCCCCCCCCCTCGGCCTGCCTGAGAAATCCAAGCTGAAATTGGCTGCCTGTAATCCCGACTTGCATCCAGCTACGTTACCGTCAAGTCATCCGCCCGAGCTGGATGTGGGAAGTGAAAAGAACATTAGATTCTGCAGCTGCGAAATCCGATTTCTGAGTTAATACGGCACACAGTTTATTGATTAAATAGACTACTTTTACCATCGACCAAATGCTGTCAAATGTTTTGCTATCAGATATTTTAAGTGAACCCGAAATAAGAAGTGTCAGTTTTTCTTGGTTTACTTTTAGCTTAACATGAATATTTAGGGACAAAACTGATCAGCTTTTATAATCAGATCCTGCGTGATGGAATATTTAATGATCTATTAAGCGTGCACTCACCACGATCCCGGCCGCTGAGCGTTGGACGGGCCCTCGGCCAAATGATAGTTCCGTCCCTCACCTTGGCCGCGCCGAAGGAAATCACCACATCCGTCTCTCTGTACATTCGCGGGTGTCGTAGACCCTCACTGGTCACGTGCAAGGACGAACCACTGAAGGAAACCTTAGACATATGTTATTACACAGCCCTCGCCACAGACACACTACACGTTTTTAGAAGAAGAAGCACACAAAGCAGCACATACACATTTCCCCGTCCTTCAGGGCTTTTGATTTCCCAACCCCTGATGTGTCGAGGGACGCTGATCCGTTGCCTGTGCCGGGGAAGCCCGCCACGATTCTCATCCGTCAGCCCACGGAAGGCCGGGGATTGATTTCTATGAAGTGTCCGTGCCGATTCTACCGTGGCTAGTCAACAGGAAGCCATCGCCACCCAAGGTCCCGTCTCAGCTCGGTACAACGAGGCAGCGTGCGGTTTAGCCGGATGTGCATGTGCAAATCTATAAAAAAAACAAAAACTGTACCAGTCATTTTGGGTCAGCGTAATTGTAGAGCAGGGCTTATTTTGGTTTTCTCTTCTCCGTTCCGTGGACCAGGACCATTCTTTGTGGACTGTGCCTTAATCTACAATGGTCCTGAACCCCTGAGAAGTGACCCTGCTCTGCCTCTGCTGGACTGGCGTTTGGCCTTGTTTAGCGCAGGGGAAAAAAGCACCAACTTTAAAAGCATGAATTTTGACAATGGACGGCATCAACGTGTTTGATTTATTTTAGTATCCTATTTACACATCATATATGTATAATTGGAGCAATATAAAAAATGACCCTTAATATTTGGTTCCCCTGAACACAAATACCATTTTTTTTTAAAGCATTTTTATAAACCTCCAGTATCACACAAGTAGAACTCTATATTGTAACATTTCATTTTAAATCCCATTTCCCTATTGAAATCATTTTAATAGATGTTATCAACAATCAACAATGAAATCTACCTATTAATATCAGATTCTTGTGCCTTCTTGTTTGCAGGAAGTCCTTTGTTTGAAGGAAATTGTAGATTTTTTTTTTCTGGAATATCATGAATTACAATAATGAACATCTGAAAATACTTTTTCTTTTAATATATCAGCTAAGAGGTTAAAATAAGAGTAATCCGAGTCATTACAATTGGTGGCAACAAACAAAACTCCTCATGCTTATGAGGAAAAATCGAATAAAAAGCTGCTCAGTCAAACATTCCTTCAGCTTTCTTCCATCAGCGTATTGACTTCAAAGCCTTGAGGTTGTGAGGATAGCAAACAATCACAACGGAGCCAAAATCAACTTTATAGCCCCGTCCATTTAATCATTCAATCCCTCTCTTTTCTCAGCTCTCGTGGTTCTGCTGGGCATAAAATGAACCAAATTAAGATGGCTGTTCATCCGAAAGAGCTTGAAGTCTTTATTACCGTAGTGAGTCCGCCATGTCCTTCTCTCTGCACAGTGTGGCACCATTGACTCCGGCTCCTACGTCAACCTGACTGAGAGAAACCTGCAGGACGCTCAGAAGTTTTTGCTGATGCATGAGGTGGTCCAACCCGTGGTTCCAGTGCCCTACTTCATGGAGGACAACGTTCGCTTCACCCATGTTGCAGTGGACGTGGTGCAGGGGAAAGACGTACTGTTTCACATCATATACCTGGCTACGGGTAAGTTTTGGGTGAATATTTGACTACATCGCGTTCGTATTTGTGTCTCTTTTGTCATATTTGTAGCATTTGCCGTCTGTGATGAGGGAGGGGGGGGTTGATGTCATATACGGCGGGGCAGAAATTGGGTCACGTGATGAGCAGTAAGAGTTTCTGCTCCTCGCTCACGGAGCCGTTGATTCCCGCCGAACCGCCCGCTGAAAGCCGCGCCAAGCCACCTGCTCCATAACGCGCCGCGCTCACTCGGATTTCACCCCGCTCGCCACTCTCCTCTCAGCTTTCTTCTGGAATGACTTTGTGAACGAGCTTGCAACGGCCGCTTTCCTTCAGAGAAATAGTACGGGTGACACGTACGCAAATGCATTCTGGGCCCGGGCTCGGCCATGCTTCGGGCCCAAGGGCTGAGTAAGTAGGTAGCGGGAGAGGGACAGAGAGAAAATGTGAAGCTCTGACTGAAAAAGGTCTGCTCTATACTCCTGTATGTATATGCCTACACAGTTATTTTCCCTGCTTGTTTGCCCTCCGCCCATATGATCAGGATTCGAACCTACACAGTTTTGGAGCAGCCGATTAGCATAGCATTTCTGTAAATTGAACCCTGCATTCTTACTCTGTTTTTCAAATAAAAACCATGGAATAATCGATCTTTACTTCTGAGGACGCTTGAAAATGTGTTTCTGACCAACGTGATCTCCAAAACCTGTTCGTAAAAATGTATATGAAAATCTTGAACATCCAAATTCGTAACAATACATACGAACTGGCGGTGGTTAACCACGCCGCTTGGGTGAACAACATGGCGGACCATGTTGGATTCTTGAGTGAACGTCTCTCCGCCATGCTGGATTTTTTGAGGGGGTTAGGGTTAGTATTCTATTCCTACAATTTAACATTGATTTCTCGTTAAAAATGCAACCATAACACGTTTATTTTACATCGTTAGACTTCACGAAGTGTGTTTAACGGGGTGCAGGTCCCCATTCACTTTGAATAGGGTGACGTCATCAGTTGCAGTCCGTATTTATTTAGTATGTATCAGTATATGATTTTCGTAAACATTTTTACGAACAGGTTTTGGAGACCAAAAGTTTGATCCCTCTTTCCTCCCAGATGTCCTCCACATGCACTGACACCACACACACTCATCACATCGCATGGAGCTGCCATGCAATCCCTCGCTGAGGTGTCGTTGTCACCGTGATAAAGCCGACAGCCATTTGACAAAAGGACTTAATTAATAACACACACGTAAAGCTCTCACTTTACCCTTCCTTGTTTCCCCTGTCTGAACTGCATGGTACCGCCTGCTTATCGGCAGACTGTTTGATCGTGCCGGTGTGACAGCGCGTGATGTTAGACTTGGCAAACTGCTGAAAACAGTATCAGCTCGACGCCAGCTACACACACACACGTTTGCCGTCTGCGCTGGATTATGATACAACACACAGTGTAGATTATATTCAGATGTACTGAACGTATTCTTTGTGCTAATACACCGGAGCCCCTCTGGGAAATGTCAACGTGATCTTCCTGTTGTTAGTCTGTGTTATTTTAGGATATCACACACACACAGAATCGCACGCACACACGTACACAAAGTGTTCCAGTTCACTGGCTCTATGTTTGGCATCTCCCTTTAAAAACTCCCCTCCCATTGTTTGCGCGGTGCTGTGATCAATGTAGCATCGGAGCAGAGCTGCCCACTCTGCAGGTTCCCCAGACACTAACCAGACGCTAATGAAAACATCTGAATCCCTGCCAAGGCCATTGGCCAGCGCACATACTGTACCTAATCACGGGCTATTATTAACGCTTAAAAGCACCCTGCTCATTGGGGCCATTTCGGAAAACCTAATAGCTCCAACCGAGGGTCCAAAGATGTCAAGGTGTAGGGTTATTTTATTCAAACATGTGGCTTGCAGCAAATTTAGCCTAGCTCGTTATTCGGCACTCATTAGCAACTCCTGCCCTGCGGCAACATTTTGTCTTGCAACATTAACAGATTTTCCATTATTAAATCCATTTTCTTGATGTTTCTGGTTTCTAACCAATTGTGAAGCTTTAAGTTAGTAAAGGTAAATGCCCCAGGAGAAAAACACTTAAATAAAAAACTTGTTTCTCGTTAGGGGTTAATAATTGAAAAGGTAATTACATGAAGGCTTAAAAGTGGAGAGGTAGAAAATGATTGATGAAAATGTATAGAGTAACTGTTGTATAGACGGTGCAATAGAACGTAATGTCACGCAAACCTCCAGATAACCTTTTCACAATGTCTTGGTGAGCATCAACATTATTTTCTTATCCTTATTTACTGTTAACACACATCTCTCCATAAGTCCGTCATAAAGGTGAAGCTTCATGGCTCTCACACCGCTTGTAAATAAAAAAAAATATTCAGAATGTGACTCAACAGCGGCTAACGTCATCCGGCTAGCTAAGTAAGCTTGCTCTCCTAGACCGAAGACCAAACTGAAATCCACCCTCCATTAAATGAAATAATCGGATTATGCAATGCAATGCAATTGTTAAAATAGTAATACATGAAATGGCAGTCACATTATTTTTGCGCGTCACTAAGCAATGCGTTACTGTGCTACACTGCTTTTGGGCAATGCTTGACTTTGAAACCCCATATTAGCGATTCACCCTTTTATCTTATGCATTACTGTGCACCTAATTACCTTTTTTCTTCACCCAGCAGATTGTATATGTGATTTTTTTTTTATGCTCTCCCAAAAGAAATTGCGCCCAACTTTATCTCCCAGGGCCTTTCCTTATATAAGATCAGGGTCATGACGCATTAACATTGCCATGGGTGTCCACACTGTGCACTCGCAGAACTACAAAGCGGTTTCCTCCCGTGTAACATCCCTTCAAAATAAGCCAGAAATCATGTATCAATGTGCCATATAGTACCAGTTCCCGGGGTTGCATAAACAATACTCCATTTTGGCGGCGTAACCGAGCTTGACAAAAAAAACGGTCTTATTTCAAAACCTCTGTTAGGATGATTGTTGTGAGTTCACATCGATCACCCGAGATGTATTTTTTGGTTGTTTTTCCCAAATTAAACTCGGTGCTCTTTTGACCGTTCCTCTCAGCTACTTTACTTTTTCTTGTGAGGATAAAAAGAAACGCCTCCCTCTTTGTGAACAACCCCCCCCATCCCCCCTTCTCTCTCTCTCTCTCTCTCTCCCAGATTACGGTACTATCAGAAAAGTGCTTTCCCCTCTCAATCAGTCCACGGGGAGCTGCCTGTTGGAGGAGATTGAGTTGTTCCCGCTCAGGAAGAGACAGCCGATCCGAAGCCTGCTGATCCTGCACAGCCGCAGTGAGCTTTATGTGGGTGTTAGGGACCAGGTCATCAAGATCCCGCTCAAGAGATGCCGTTACCACAAGAGCAGAGAGTGAGTAAATGCACAAACCGGCACCATTAATCACCACGGAAGCGGTCAAAAATGTGCAAATGTGTACCCAGCAAAGTTTTAAAGCCCCCACTTTCCATAAGATGCTCTTTATCTTAGAGAGCCAGGCCGGTTTGTTGGTCAGGGGCCCTGGCTGATATTTTAAACCCTTTTAAATCTGCTTCCGTTTGAACCACTGGAGGTGCCCACGGCTGGCCTCCATATGTCTGCCTCAATCTCTTCCACTCGCCGTCATCGCGCTGTGCGTTTTCTGCCTGGCGTGCACAATTCTCTTGTAGCTGTGTGTGTGTGTGTGTTGTGCAGATGCATTGACTTCTGTTTGTCTGGAAGACGCTTCGACTGGGCAAAAGCCTTTTCCCAAAGGAAAAGGGCGTGAGAGCAGAGGCCCGAGTGTCGAGACCCACCACGAGATCGGTATCCCCTCCGTCTGCCGCACGCAGGAATCACACCCGCATCCCTTATCTCTCGCACAATGAGCTGGAATACACAAAAGAGTACAGGCTTCATATTACAGCTGTCGCTTCATTACCTTTTGTCGTGCATTTCCTCCTTTTGGAGGCTAAAATAACAACGCACACTGACTGGCGGCTGCAGCACTGGGGGAGGGGGGGCGTTACTGGCTTTTATCTCCGATAGGTCTTTGAGGTTTACCTGCTCGATATTAAAGGAGGCCGCCTCTGTCTGCGGTGTGGCCCACTCAGCTGTCGTCCCCTCTGATATCTTTGTCGGCGCGCAGGTACATAACGCTCATCTTTTCCAGAGCCACATAGATGTTATGTCAGCCACCCCGTGTATTCCCGGGTGTGTGCGCAAGCAAGCCAGTTTTCCTTTGTTCATTCTCACATGGATGGGTGCTTATGATCTTGCGCCTTCACACTGGTGTTTGTGTGCTCAGTTCGTTGTTATGAAACCCACAGACAACCTCAGTCATATATGTAACTAGGGGCATGTCATGCTGCGTCGATGTGGCTCTGATATAATTGACCTTGTGCGGTCACCGCAGACTCTCGTACTTGCAGAAAAAAAGTGACATCAGGCTTTTTTATTGCGTTCAGCAAACCACGTGAAGCAGATGCGGCCAGAAGGGAACCCGCTTTCTTTCCTACAATATACTCACGTTGAATCTTCGTTGGGCTGATGCGGCGTTTCAGTCAGAGATGCGTGCGTGTGTGTTTGTGTGTGTGCGTGTGTGTGTGTGTGTGTGCGTGTGTGTGTGTGTGTGTGTGCGTGCTCCAAACTATAATCCTGGTGCTTGGCTGCAGATTACCTGAGAAATCAGTCAGCACGTTGCGTAAAGACATGATTTTAGGCTGCTGATCCAACGTAAGCATTGTAGAGCATCGCAAGATACTTATTAATGTTCTTATTAATGTTCTCCTGCCTTTCCTTATCTGTCTCCTCTTCTGACACTTGAGGCTGACAACTTGCTTTGTGCTCTTCTCTTTTCTACACATTTAAACGTTGGCCTTCTTCCCCCGTTTCTGTGCTCTCTCTTTTATCTCATCTCTCCCATTTCATGCTTTTTCTGTCCATCACTTCTCCGAACACTTTATCTCCCGCTTCCCTAATCTCCCGGCTTTGTCTCAACCTGATGCTAGATACCATATCCTGCCGCCATACAGAGCTATCTGTTTTCACATGACCGCTTCATAAGAGCCCGTTAAAGTGGAACTTTGCTGTCTTCTCAGAGCCTGCGTGGGGGCCAGGGACCCGTACTGCGGGTGGGACCTGTTGTTGAAGAAATGTACCACGCTGGAGGAAAGTGTCAGAATGAGCCAATGGGAGCAAAGCATCACAAAATGCCCTGTGAGTATGACGGAGACGCTGCCTGGCTTGTATATGCTTACTTTGAAACGTTAAAGCCGGTGGAATACTCAGTTGTCACCGGCCTTCACGGTCGCTCTCCCCTTCACATCACTCGCGTTCATCGTGGCTCCGACGCTTTGAAAGCTTCGGCCTGCTTTGTATTCTTTCCGCGCGCTCGCTCGCTCGCTCCGGCAACATCCCCTAAAACCATCCAGACAAAAATATGTGCGCCAAAGGAAGGCACCTTGGGATTGAACGACTTGACTTTAAGTGAGCGACACGTCCGCCGGGGATGTGATCCGGGGCCGCAGCCTCAATCGTTCGCCTTCTGACTGCTTCTTCGTTAGCAAAACAGCTCCTCCGTTATTATTTTAACATGCACCACATTTTGGAGCAGTATTAGGGGGACGGGACCAGCTCTGAGTGCTACGTGGCTGCGTGCTCTTTTATGTGGATTCATGTCCAGAAGAATATTTGGCAATGAAGCCACTGAGCTGCACCCAGCAGCATCTGTCTGCAGAGCTCTGGCAGAAACGCTGTGTTCTCATATGCCTTCAGATGGAAATGGAAAACACAGAATGTTACATGCATGTGCGCATGAACAGACACACATTATGAATTTGCAAAATCACGACCGGCTGTAGCTCAAAATTATTTTCTTATGTCAGATACGTCAAAGCATGTGAACATGTTTAGGATCCGCCAATCTCTTTCTGTATTTCCATGTGGCAATACTACTGCTCACGCTGGTAATAGAATATGTGTTCATGCACTTAACTCTTCTGGTCTGGCTTCACAACAAGGCTTGTGAAGCCAGACCAGAAGAGGAATGTGGTGTGCAACATTTTGACGTGACAACTGGAAGACAAGAAGTTGTCATTCATCAGTTAGTGTTTCACTCCCTATGAGTCCGTTAACAGTTTTATAAATACAGCTAAACACGCTGAATGTTTGCTCTGTTGCTTTCTCCTGTAAAGTGGGGAAGTGTTGAGCTGCAGTCAAGATTTCACACACACACACACACACACACACACACGTTGTGTAGGCAGAGATCAACATCTTCACATATGCCATCTGGCATCACAGATTCCCGTCTATATTTGTGTGGCCAGTAACAAGTAGTTTTAACTAACCATCACTCTACAAACAACATGCGTAGAATAACAAATAAACTGTTATAATTTCAGCAATGGAGCCTATGGGCTGTATAAAGTATAGTGCTTTTCATCATCCGTCACCCTGCTTTACCATGCTGATGAAATTAATAACACACGTTCTTTTCCCACCAGTAGAAAATACTTAATTTAGATGTTCACCTATTTTTAGTGGCAAACATATACATATATATATAGTTACAGACACATCTTTGGTGTTTTTAAAGATGCCGTCTGTCTTTTTCAAGGGCAGCCCATTTATGCAGATGTTCTCTTCTCTGCAATTACCAATAAGGGAAAAGGGAAGATATTATTTTTACTTCGGCCAAAGCAGCTAATGATCATGCTCTCTTTTCTCCAAGTACAAAATTGTGTTCTTTGCATTTGTAAATCACCCTAAAATGTAGCAGCTACGTATCTCATCATCTGCACCTCTGAATCACACACAAAGCTTTTTTGTATCTGGTAATTCATAGCTTCTGTGATATCTGAGCCTTCCTGTTTCATTCTGTTTTGGTTCAGATATCTATTTATGCTGCCACTTTTGTTTCCTCCCATTTCTTTTCTTGTAATGGGGCCATTCGCAGTTTTCATTTGCCTGTCTGAATATCGTTGTGTTCTGAGACAATTGTCATATAACGTCCTCGTGTTTTCAGCACATCCTGTCCATATAAGTGCTCAATTTGGGATTTGCTATAGTTGGTAGGTCATGCAGTTATTTTTGCATCTATTTGAGGAAAATTGATTTCTGTTTGCATCTAGCCGTGAGCTGCGTCTCCCAGAGCAAAACATTCCTGAGAGCATCAGCCCAGACAAAAGCCATTACTTACCCATTTTATTTATTTGTCCCTTTTCATCTCTAACAGATCCGTAATGTGACCGTTGACGGAGGCTTTGGCGCCTGGTCTGGCTGGTCCACGTGTAGTCATAGCGACGGAGGCAGCACGGGCGGGTCCTGTCTGTGTCGGACGAGAACCTGCGATAGCCCCGCCCCTCAGTGTGGAGGCGAGCACTGCTACGGCGTCAGCGTGGAGGTCGCAAACTGCTCCAGGTACGTTCTTTGTTGATACACATCTGCGCTTTTTTTTTTGAACACGCGCTACAAATATTAATGTACAATAGAGAAGATGATTGTGGGCTAAGAGCTCCACTCTGTCTGATTGGCCAAGTATTATTGCAAACACGAGGACTTTGACTAGTATTAGATAGACATTACTGTTTATTTAATACATACTAAGTGGTTAAGTGTTGTAGCAAATCGGGTGTTGAACAGATGTGGTTCCTCTCAGCTGCAGCCTGATTGTAATGCTTTCAAGGTTGAATTTACTAAGATGCTGCTGCTGTGCATCAAACATACCCTTGCATGAAAGAGGCAATGTGCACATGACAGAAGAACCTTTAGGGATCATCTTCATCAAAGCGCTTTGAGCGGTTGGAGGACTAGAAAACAAATACATTTACCATCCATCAATAATTCATCAAATTCTTTGAGTCTAATTAATAAAGAAGTTACCAGAGCCCAAATTAAATCATTCAAATGTAATGATCTGACTAGCAATAAAGAAAATAGACAAAGAAAACAGAAACAGAATATATATGAAAGCCATGACATAGAACTGCTTTGTATAGATCTTTTATTCATCACTGTTCATTGTTTTCTCGGCTCGTGGTGTGATTAATCCCTGAGATGCACCTAACAGTTGGTATCTTCTTGCCGTAGTCTCCTTGTTGTGTTCTTCCCACCACCATCACCACTCTTACCTGAAGTTGATCGGACTGATGTGGTCCCTGTGTGTCTCCATAGAAACGGAGCGTGGACTCCCTGGACCTCCTGGTCTCCCTGCAGCACCAGCTGCGGCATCGGCTTCCAGGTCCGTCAGCGCTCCTGCAGCAACCCGACCCCTCGCCACGGCGGGCGAGTATGTGTGGGCCAGAACCGCGAGGAGAGGTATAACACACAAATGCACACGCGGATCTATGAATGCATTCACGCATACCAATTAAAGCAAATACACGCTGTGATGCGCGTTCGTATTTCTGTGCAGGCTATAAAAAAAAAGAAGACTATTCCTCACTCAGGAATGGCATGACTTTTTTTTCATCATTTCTGACGAACTTTGTGACAGGCAATTAATGAATGAGTGGGATTGGCCTGGGCTTGGGTAATTATCTGGCTTTCGCACACAGACCGAGTATACGTTTTTGAAGCTTTTGAGGCTTTGCAGTAGAAATAATCGCCTTTTTATATAAGTGTTTGTGTGGTTTCTAAGCAACCTTCTAGGGCTGAAAAAAAATCTGTTTTCCAAGGACTAAGTATGTGAAGAAGCACAAAGAGAAATACAAAGCAGTCCAGGTAGATCAGGTCAAGATACGCCTATTTCTGAAGTTAAAGTTTTATTCGTCCCTCAATTTTCTTCTGGTTCAAACTTTATTTCTGTGTTTGCCAAATCATACAGGGGCTGAGGAAAGATGTGACATGTTCCATGGTGTTCGATAATTAGACGCCAGTGGCTATATGACATTATTTCCATTCATGTAGAACTGATATTTCTCAATGAGCTGAGGCATCCCACTTCTGTATCTATAAAGGCATCCTACGTATGTTTTTCATCCAACTCCTGTTGTGAATCAGAGCCAGAGGCAAAAAAAAGTCCAAATAAATACAGTTGATAGGGTACAGGAGAGCAAAAAGCAGAAATTCATTTTAACCAATCTTTGCCACGGCAACAGAAACAGGATTGTGATGGATGAGTAATAAGATATGGCCTTCAAGGATGGACCTTATGTTACCACCCTTCTTCACGCCTTTCTTTGCACTTTTTCATTTCCCCTCTCCGTCTCCTAACCTCCCATTTTCCCTCTTTCTTCCTCGCTGATGCCCCTCCTTGTGGGGCAGTGCTTTTGTCAAGGACTGCTCCGCCAGAGACTCTGAGGAAAATAAATGGAGTAGCCCGCACAGCCCTGTTTCTCACGAACCACACCACGCCACTCCCTCGCTCCCTCCCTCACTCCCTTCCTTCCTTTCTTTCTCCTGAGCTTTAATCTCCTTTGTTTCATCTCCCCTTCCTGCTCTCAGTACTTGCTCTGTTCAGTTCTTTAAGACACCTTAGGCCAGTTAGGCGGCAGCTGTGAGGGCTGGAAAGAGATCGTTGTGAGGGAGGACTGAGAGTCTCTCTGTGTTTTAGTGTGTGTGTGTGTGTGTGTGTGTGTGTCGGGGAGAGATAGAGGGATGGACAGTAAGGCAGAGCGATCGAGAAAATGTGTTAACAGATGAACTATGCCGTGTTAGAGTAAGTCTGCCTGAGGGAGACAAGGATAAGATAGGGATGCTGAAATGTTGGGTTTTTTTGTAGGCATGTGTACCACCAATGCTGCTAGAAAAACTGTGAAATCTTCTCATGAATGTTCAACCCGTGTAATGAAGTCCAAAAACATCTGTAGCTCATAGTTGCCCATGTGGGAAACAGCTCATCTGTACCAGCTTTAAAATGCTGTGAAATATTAATAAGCCTAACTAACTCACTTTGTTCTTCTCATGTCGAGCACCCCGTCCGGATTCACTTGCAAGACTTATGTTCAAACTTGCATGCGTTTGGTGTGTGCTCATAAGTACACATGTTTACAAAAACGAAAGGGGGAAAAAAATGAGAAATACTAAATCTCTCACCTTTTCTTTTTGCCAATAAGCTTTTCACAGGTTTGCCCTGATTGTTTGCAGCTGCAAGAAACTTTAAAGATAAACCTGAGAGCGGCCATGCAGGACAGCGCCACCGGCTTAAATCTGGCTTGTTAATGCTCACATTTATGACCCGACTGTTGATTTTTCCCTCAGCGCACCGACATCGTCCGAGTAATTACAGTTTTAGTCTAATCAGCTGTGTATGTTTTGGGGTAAACAGAAGAGGATGATTTCGAAGCTCTTACGCTTGATAACTGCGGCTTTTTATTCAGTTATGGTGCAGTAGGGTGTTTTGTGTCTGTGCACAAGCCTTGGTGCATTAATGTCTATACGTGTAAGTGTGTGCGTGTGTGGGGGTCCACTTTCCCCACTGTATTATGCCACTACAAGCTTGTAGATCAGTAAAGTAGAGATGGATCACAGTGCTCCGAGGATCTTTACAACCAGGAGTAAACAGGGAGTAGCTTTTGATTTGCCGTGAACAATCACAGAGTATTTGGACATTTTTAGAACCACTGAGCCTCTAGAGAAATGAAATAAAGTTAAAGCCATCAAGAAAACTCAGTTTCCCTTCAAATGCACTGATGTGCCAAAACACGACACAATAGCAGTAAAAGCAATTTTTATAGAATGCGTACAAGTTATAAAATAAATTGTGTGGCTCTAATATGGCTGGCAGTTGTCTGTCGTTATTCTATAATGAGGTACAGAGTAATTAAGTATTTTGAGTTTCTGCTGTATTCTTGTCTTGTTAAAACAACGTAATTAGGGCTTATGTATGCATCTAGATGGCTTTTTTAGTGGCGCGCATTGATCAATTATGCAGAATGCATAGGCACGTTCATTGGGATCTGAGATGGAATTTTAGCTGTAGTTTTATGCAAAACCAGCCATTACACCACGCACAGAAACATACACGACGCCGTCTCTGGTGGATTGATTCAATCAAGTTCTGGTTCTAAGAGCACCGTTTTCTCTCCACATCAAAGCTTTATGTTGGGTTCGTTTGAGTTTTTTTCTTCTTTTTTGTTATGTGAAGTTTACACACCTTTTCCAATATCCTTGCCTTGTGATGCTCTTTGTAGCTATTTTTATTAAATTCAGTGGCACCGTCTCAAAAGTGTGGTGACATCTTCAGTTCCCTCCACATATAATTTTAGTGCCCCGTTGGATAAAGGAGCATTTTCCACAGACCACTTAGAAGAAACGTTTTTACAGTTCACAATCCAGTTTTATGTACCCAGTATAAATTAAGCTCTGTTGTCAAAGCTCGCTAACTACCTCGTATATCTTCTGTCGTGTAGATCTTGTAACTGCAACGCACCACTTAATTAACAGATGCACTCATCATTATTTTAACTTTAACAACGTATCAAAAGGGTGTCCGATAAATCTTATTGAATGTGCTGATCTCATGTGGTCTTTGCTCTCGCTTCCCAGGTACTGTAATGAACACCTGCCCTGCCCACCGCACGTCTACTGGTCGGCCTGGTCGGCATGGGAACGCTGCACCGTGCCCTGCGGCGGAGGCGTCCAGTCGCGACGCAGAACCTGTGAGAACGGCAACGACTGTCCCGGCTGTGGTCAGGTGTGTTACACCAGACAATAAGCGCTCGCGCAGGAGCCGTCCATAAACCCGTCTTTGTCTCCGCGGGTTCATTGTTTAGGGACACGCGATTTAATCCGACAGTTGGTGGTGACAAAATTGGTACATCTTACACGACCGACTCCCCCCGGCTATATTTATCCGGTGGCAGAAGCAATAACATTTATTACCGAGGCATATTTAATACCACACGCACAATGATCGCTCCACGTATGAATGGGCTTATTTTTTTGCCAAAAAACGCCTTCTCCAAAGCCCGGATGATGCAAGGGTGTGTTGAAATATGAGCGTTCCTTTTTGTCTGCAGAATTATGTGAATGATGCTTGTGTTATTTCTGATGCTATTTTCACACACACACAAACAAACAAACAATCTATAATCCACATTCCTGGTAAAAACATGCAGGAATGAACATGATAGCTGTAGCTCCCTGTGTTCCTGGGATGAGATGGATTGAAGAATACGGATAAATGGGATCCCTTTTGTTTGTTTGTCACTTTTCTTTCAAATGTTGGCTGAGAGTTATCCCTGTTTAGGATTAGGGATTAATGCCATTCACACTGGCAAATTAAAAAGGATGAAGGATCTTCTTTTTTATCTGCAGAATGCTAAAGAAGCATTGAACAGTCACATCGCATTCAACCCCCCCCCCCCCCCCAAAAAAAACACATCCTGCAGGTCGTGTGATGGCCTGTTGTGAAGCCAAGTAGCGCAGTGGCAGTATTATGAAACTTCCCACGCAAGCAATCCACCCTCAAGAGCATATACCATTTGATAATTACCCATGACACATTAGCAGCTTCAGAAAAAAAACGAAAATAAAAAGAGCAGACTTCCCTTCACGTTGTAGCTCTTCACAGACAAAAACACAGCGTGGCATCAGACGGCAGCTATCGCATTTCTTTCATTGCACATCCACCATTATCTCCGCCGGGCCGCATTGGGAACGCAGCAGCGATTCTTAGGAGTAACTCCGTCACTCTGTGTGTGAAGATGTGATATTTGAAGTAGTCGCGGTGGTGTCGGGGGAAGAGGAGAGTCTTCTCCTGATCGCAGACCAGTTGCATTTACTTAGTTTCACCTTTTTGGGTTTGTTTTGTCACCTCGTTCACCCGCCTCGTCTCTTCGGCCATTTCAGTGTGAACCTAATTGGGGCCGTGTTACCACGGCGGTTGTAATTATGCAGATTTCTTTGCCTGGGAGAACTTTATTTGGACAGCTTGGGTAACCGGCGTTTGTAGCTGGATATTTACTCAGATCAAAGAAACACTTGCTATCTTTCATTTAGAACTCTAATAAGGTGCTTGAATGACGCAGATGTCAATGTTTAAGCTTTGATGTGTTTTAAACCCACTAAAAAAGAACGCATGAAAGACAGGAAACAGTTTTTTAAACGGGCATGCATCTTCCCAATAAAGTTGATTTTGCCCTCAAACATTGAGTAGAAGGGAAAAATATTCTTTTGATTTCTTTAAGGACTCCCCCATTCCCCCCAAAGTAGTGAAGAGGCTGATGGAGTCATTTTTTTTATGCACCATCTGTCTGTCATTACTTTCCCCGGACAGATCTTAAATTAAACAGAAGGAGACCACGCACGCATGGTAACACACACACACACAGACCAACACGTACATACACACAGGTTGCAGCTTCTGTCATCACACATACCGTTTTAGACTGACCCCCTACTGAGACCCGAAAAGATGAACGCTGTGTATTTCTTGGATGTTGTAGCGCAAAAGGTACATGTGCGCGTTAATGTTCAGCTGTCACGATGTGCTGCTGCCAGACATTAATCAACAGTGACGAGCCAACATCTGCTGCCTGTTTTACTGGGATTTCATGCAGACAATTTGCAATAAACTCGACTTATTTTTTAAAGGTTTTCAGCGATGGACGGAAGTTTGGTGACAATATTCTGGTCAACACACCTTTTCCTTTGGTTCTCTATTGATCCCTGAAGCAACGTCGTCTAAGCTTCCATCCTCTCCACAGTACACAGCCAAACACCGAGTAGCGCAAGTGAAGCATGTAGGCATTTAGGTCAAGGGCATTTTTCATTTTAACAAAAGTTTCTATACTCACTTTGCCCCCCCCCTAAAACAAACAAAATGGTGCTTTGCTTCGTGGAAACCTGCCGGACGTTTTCCCCGTGTGTCATTGACAGACGCCTCGGCAGTCTTATCATCGTGGAGGTATTTAGTCCTGGGGGGGGGGGCTCATTTTGCTGATGCAAAAGGTCACATGACTGCAACCTCATCAGTCTGAGCTCCATGCAGCGCTGCTCCGTCTCTCCCGTTTCGCCGTATCTGCATTACGGGTTCGTATCCCCCAAGGAGCGAGAAAAAGCGGTGGCTGTAAATAAAACAGGCAAGCAGTGAAGTACTGCGCTCTTCTTCTGCTGTTAGCAGAATAATTTGAAGAAAGGTTATTTTGTTTTCACAAATAAATAAGGCAGGATGTTATTAATAATGGTCAGACTTGAATGGAGGGTATTAATAACTACATTTAAGTTGATAAACTTTAGTGTTGCTAAATAAATGTAATTCATTCGATCCATCTTGATGATGATCACACAGCGTGAAGCTGACTGAAGAGTTGATAAGAGGATGAATCATTATTAAAAGGAAAATATTTCTATTTACTTGTATTATAAATGGTGCCAGAGCCATTTTTCAAGTAGAAATAAGCTCAGAAAACATGTGCTGTGTTTTTAAACAATTTTGCAAAGAAATATGTCTAACACAAATTATATTAAAATGAAGATTATACCCTTCAAAACTTGTAGAGCTACCAATTCCACAGCTAGATATCAGTTGTGTGTTGTTAACAACTGCTGCAGCAATAAAATCCATCTTTGGGATTAAGTAAAAATTGCGTGCCACTCCTCCAGCAAATCAATATTCCTTTCTTAAACCTCCATTAAATCCTCATATTCTGCACCATGGTTGGTATTCCAGTTCAGGGCCAACCAGGGAACGCTAAACACACAATGGTCTTCCTACATGGGAAGCTCATATATTGCTCTACTATATTTTTTGAAAATAAATCCCATTTTTTCATTAAGTAATTCTTGGAAGCCTTCAGCTCCAGTGTAGCCCATGGACGTCCCGACCAAGACTTCCTTTTTCTCTGAATTGCGCAATTTGAGATACAAGACAAGATTCCGATTTTAGACAAAACGTAATTGAACGGGATATTTCAATATTAAAATATTTTCAAATTGGATTTCTGCCAGTGCATCCCTGCACATTTGCTCTCCATAGGAATGTTAACCTACATTCCACCCAGGTCTGTTTGAACATCATCGGTCATTACGTCTCAAAGCTCAGCACAGAATATTGTCCTTTTGCCTGAATATTTGAATTTCAAATCTGTAGATCTCTGAACTCAATGACAATTGAAAGTGAAACACATAAATCACTTGCTGATTCATTGATTTATCGCAATGTGACTTTCACCTCACTCACGTATTTCGTATTCGGAGGAAAGATACATTTAATTCAGAATGGTATTTCCATTACTTTACATCAAATACCTCTTACATCCGAGGACCATAAAGGACCACCATCCTCAATCGAACAGTACAGCTTGACTCTGCCTCTCAGAGCTAAATAAATCAAATATGGACCATGCAAAACCGGCGATGCACAGAGCTGCTTAATGGCACCGAGAGCTGTTCTATTTACCTGCCGGTCGTGCAGCCAGACTGCAAAATGAAAGTTAAGCACCCAGTGTTTGTGTAGCCACTGGCAGACTGACGCGTGAACACACTGGTGTCTTTCTGCACGGTTCATTGTTGTGTGCGTGCATGCACGGGTGCACTGGTGTGTAGCCAGGAGACCTGCTCCTGGCCGACAGCGGGCTTCATTACAGAGTCAGACTGTTGGGGGGGAGGGAGTGGGGGGGAGGAGGAGCGGGAGAGAGAAGTCACAGTTTGACAAAGTGTGCTTTGGTCTGTGCTGCTAATTGAAGTGATGTCTCACGGAGACTTGAAGAGCATTAGGCCTCCGTTTCTGTGCACCAGATGAAGATGTAAGCACTCGAGAGGATAAGTCGCTTTCATATCTCAAATATGAACCGCTCACTCAGATGTTAGAGTACGAGTGGTAAATGTAGGCATAAACCAACACACGCTCTCCTCTCCCTCTCTCCCTCTCTCTCTCGTACACGCGCACAGCTCTCCCAGTCCAATAAGATGTATAATGACTGTAATAATGGTGGGAGGCTTGAGAAGCACGATTCTGTGTTATTCACCTCCCACCGCTGGCCGGACGCAACAGAGATCCTTTTAACGCCCACGCATACACACAACCGCCTCTCTCCGAACACACATACACACTCATGCATACAAAGTACAGAAATAAACACATGCACTGTTCACTCTCCACTCGACATTCTCACATTTTCCAATAAAAATAAGGAGAGGCTGATAGCTTAAGGTTCCACAGCACTCACGCACTATAATGACACACACACACTCTCAATTTCCTTTTTGCCCTTTTTCCGCCGCAATTTGTATCCCTTCCAAGTCTATAACACCTAAAAAATAAGCAGGAACGTGTGCGGATGGAGGCAGCCTGAATCCATAACTCAGACATGCATAAAGTTACGCAGATGCACGCGCATCACACACAAACACAAACACACACAAATCAGTGCAAAAGTGCAGCTAAAGTCAAACTTTCCCGATGGTCGACTTGACACGTTCATACACACACGGTCTCGCACACAAACAGCCCGAGCAACACTTCCGTACTGAGCAGCCAGGCGGTAAAATGGTACCGGAGGTCCTCCCACCGAGCCCTCCAGACACACAACGCAGCGCCGGCCGTCTCTGAGCAGCTGCTTGTTAAAAGGACGCCGCGCGGCATCAAATCGCTGCCCTCCATTTGCCCACAATGCACATCGCTGCATTGTGGGCACGTATTCCAGTCGACATCAACAGACTAATTGAATCCAATTTTGTGTTCCACATGCCACTTGTCACATCCGACTGCTTTCCGCAATGTTTTCAATTTCGGTTAATTTCACGAAAATTTTAATATGAGTGCAGCTGAAAAATCCAGGAAATGTTTCCTGTTTTTCTTTGTTCTTTTTTATTATGATTTTATTACATTGTTTCTTTTAGGAGCTGGAAAGACTGATGAAACATTTAAATAGTTTATTTTGATTTGTTTTTGCCTAACAGTGAATCAAAGTTGAATTACCGAGTAGCTGCTTTGTTTTGTTCAGAGGTGCATTTACATATCCAACATGTAATATATGCCTAAGATGACCTATTCACTGTTCTGGCTCAGTGATGTCATTTTAATGGAGTTCTTTTATTTGCTTGTGGCTGCACGTGTGTGTGTGTGTTGGGTTTATGGGTTTTCGTGGGAAGGGCTATACTGATGTTTATTTCAGATCCTGGGGTCCATTTTTAATGCATTATTCAAAACGTGTTATAAAAATTGCCACTAAAAAAGCAAGGGGACTGTTTTTGTTTTTGTTTTTGTTATTATGCCACATTTACCACAAGGCTCTTTTATTGCAAGAAAAGACAATAAGCTGTCTGCTGTCCTGCAGCCTTTGTTATTCGTTGAAACAGCAGGACTCAACGTTTTTTTATACCCCGGACACCCGGTTTGTACCATTACTCCTGTGTCTTCTTCACATCATTAGTACTTTTTAACTTACATGAAGTTTTCTAAATGAAACTCAACAAACTGACCACCACTCAAATCAATGCCTATTTCCTTCTACACATATATAAGTAATTATGGTATAATATTAGTCCATTGGTACTCACATTTAAAAACTCAAGGACTACTTTGAAAGTTGTTCTACAAGGTCGGTCCTCTCGACAAGCCACGGAGCTTTTGGTCCAATCAGGGGGCACCTTTGTATCCATGTGGATACATTCTGAGACTTTGACTGAGGTTTAGCATCAAACCCACTAATTATCTCCTCGGCCCTCTGCATTGACTCTAATCCTCAGAGAATGCAGGAAGAAACGCTTACCAGACAAGGCTCATTAAACATTTAGTGTGTTTGGCCACCATCAACCATTCACAGAACAAACACAGACAGATCGTTTGCCTCTTACCCCTCTTCGTGCCATGTGATGCTTCACTTTCTTTCTTTTTTGCTCCATAGGCAGCTGCGAGACGCTGAGGTTGGCTTTTTTTTTTTTCCTTTTTTTTTCTCCTTTCCTTTTTATTATTGGCTGATAATCCCAGATTGCGTGCTGGCCTGTGAAGTGTGATGTTGTTAAATATTAATGTCCGGAGATGATTACCGCGCTGGATGTGAGTGAGACAGGAAGTGCGGTGGAGGTGACACCCTCATTCATCACGGGGCCCCGAACAGAATCTAAATCCTTCCTGTGTTTTTAACCTTGGTACCCTGGGGGGGAGAGAGGGGGGAGGAGGAGGAGGAGGCGGGGGGGGGGGGGTGGGGGGAGTGGACAGAAACCAGGGTGGATATGGAGCGACACAGAGGGACGAAGTGGACGCATGGAGGCAAAAAGAAACTAGGAGCGAGGGAGAAAAGGAGCTGACGCAAGAGAAGTTATGATGAGGAAGAGGGGGAAATAAATATGAAGATGGATGGGTGGCTGGAGAGCGAGAGAACAAGAGAGAGCTTTAAAGAGGAGGCGAGTAGGTGAAAGATAGACCTGCACACTGTATAATGTATAGTGGTCCTCTCCTCACTTGACCTGTCAGCCGATCTTATGCGACAGGCTGACGGATTGCAGAAAGAAACTCTTATCTTATTTTGTCAAGGTTTGGCAGTCACTCAAGGCCTATTCAGCATAAATAAACACACGCTGAGGAAAATGACCCCCCCACCCCCCTCTTTTGTGCTGTCATTTTCTCCATACACACCACTACCTCCATCCCCTTATTATATTAGCATGGCACAAACAGGGTCTGATCTACCTCCTACCCACCTATCAGCATCCTGAGTGTGGACCAGAGCTATCAAATACAGCACCACGGAAGATTCTTTTAAACATCTCATCCAAATAAAAGTTGGTTGGGAGAAGTAGGGGCGAGATATATATACCTATGAGACTCACATATCATACCGTTGGTGCCTCTGCGTTGCATTTTTTCATTTTTATTGCCGGGCTTTCAAAGCTAGATGCAGAGAGGAGGAAGAGTTGCCATTATTTTGCTCCTTCTCTATCCCACATCCTCCACTTACCTTCTCCTCTCCTCCATCCTTTCCCGTTGGTTATGAATTAACTTGATGAATGACCTTTTTTTTTCCTGCCTGGGTGGTTTGTTGGCCTCCTGCAAGTGGCCTAAAGATAATGCCTCCTTAGGAAGTGCATGCGGGCAGAATGACAGGTGTGTTGGGACGAGGCAAACATTGCTTAGTTGGTTTCTGAGGGGTATTTGGGGGGATGAGCGGTACAGGATGTGGCAGCACACAGTGGGGTAAACCAGGCAGAACGGGAATCAAGAGGCTCTTAAGGATGAAGGATGATGAAAGCCTTTAAAAAGAGTTGTTTATTCCCTCATAAAGAATGTCATTTTGTATCAGTCACTTTCAAAAGCCATGATCCTGCCCATTATTATGCTTGGAAAAGACATCACGCACTTCTTTCCGAGCTTGTCACGTTTAATTCTTGCTGTAATGATGCGGTGATCCGATGATGAACGAGTGAAGCTAAATGACTGTCTTGTCTCTGATTGCAGGAGTACCAGTCATGCAACACGCTGCCGTGTCCTGACCTAAAGAAGACCACGCCCTGGACCCCCTGGACGCCCGTGAACATCTCGGACAACGGCGGGCACTACGAGCAGCGCTTCCGCTACACGTGCAAAGCTCGCATCCCGGATCCCAGCCTGCTGGAGGTGGGCAGGCAGAGGATCGAGATGCGCTACTGCTCCAGCGACGGCTCCACCGGCTGCTCCACTGACGGTGAGGGGCAGAGCGGAGGAGAGTGGGCGATGGTTAAGGATGGTTATTGGCCCCTTCGCCTCAAGCCATTCCTTCTACGTGTCTGTTTTCGGGTTGTTGGTCGGATCTCTCTCTCCTTCCTCTTCAAAGTTTCGTCCTCTCTGTCCCGAAAAGGCAAACAAAAAAACTAAACAGCGCCACCTCAAACCGCCTCTCGTCTCTGTGGTCTCGTCTTCCCTCGGCTTTATCAGAAGATCAAAGCGCCAGACTTGTTAATAAACTTCCAATCCACAAAGCGGATCGGCAGTTTGAAAAGTAATTTCAGAGCTCTCTCACACCCGCACACACACCGAGGCGCGCACAGAGTTCAATTATTGTCTCGCTAAGAAGCACAAACACACCGCTCTTTATCCACCATCGCACATGTTCCCTTCTGCCCGTGTGCGCACCACACACAGCCACTCCCCTGGAGAATTAAGAGCCGTAAACGTCTGTACAAGCAGGCTACTAATTGACAAGTTGTTTACGTTGTCAAGTGGAAGGATGCATATTAGGGGGGAGAGAAGCGGGGTGGCATAACACCCCAGGGGAGACATAAGATGCATCCGTTTAAAAGTTTGTTCGTGGCGCTTTCAGTTCCTGGAGCCACGATGTGCCGGCCTCTTAACTGTGACTTCCCGTGTGTCTCCGGGTGGTCCCTTTTAATACGCCGCTGTGGTGTCACACGCCTGGCCCTAATGTACAATACCAGTGGGGTTTCCTCTCTTTTGATATCACTTGGGATTATTCATCACGGCCTTTCCTCGTGCGTCTGAAGGGGTTTTCGGTGAGCGCGCTGCTGGCAGGAACAGAGGAAACCGTGACTGGACACTCAAAGCCGCCAGAGTACTGACAGCCCTCCGTCCAAGACGTTATTAATGAACAAAGACGTGAGCTTTGAATAGTTCTCTCTTTTCTTCTGACTAGTGGGTGACACAGTGCGTTGTTTCATTAGAGGTTGTCACCACAAGCCTGACTTCAGATTAGCTTTGGTGCTAATTAGACCGATTGAAAAGCGTTGGCTGCAAGGTTCGCCGCTCACGGTTGGGTGTCTGTGTTGGTTGGTTGCACTCGCGCGTTTCATCTAGATGACTATCCTGCAGGCAATATTGCGGAGCGTGGCTTGTGAGAAAATATATGTTATGTGAAATCTAGAATATGTTCAATTTCTTTGAATGTCACTCCAGTTGCAAAGCAGCACAGCACAAGTAAAACATACCTGTTGGTGTACGTGTGTACTCCCCTGCACTTACATCACGTTGATTGTTCATCAAAAGGATTCTTCTTCTCTGTGGAGTTTTAGACCATGACGATTGAAAAAAGAAAAGAGGATGGAATCCCGTGATCCCTTTCTTCATTTGAGCCAGTCGGGATCCATCTGCGGAGCGCCGTTGTGTGTGCGTGTGTGTGTGTTGGCCTGTTCTGTGAGTGTTTTCTTCTAATATGTGCATGCTCGCAGGTGTGTGTGTGTGTGTGTTGGCCTGTTCTGTGAGTGTGTGTGGATCTTTTCTTCTAATATGTGCATGCTCACAGGTGTGTGTGTGTGTGTGTGTGTGTGTGTGTGTGTGTGTGTGTGTGTGTGTGTGTGTGTGTGAATACACCGGTATCCGATTTGTCCTCCTACCGAGAATCCAGCTGCCGGTACGTCCCGCTGCAGTCTGTCTCTCGCGTGCACAGCAAAGAAAGGTATTCAACCCCTCATTAAAATCCCATCAAGACGGTAAACAGGTCGATACCCCAAATTGCTGCAGAGATTGCATGGGTAATGTTGAATTTTAGTGTGTAATCCCCTTACTTGACTTATGTGGTTGTGTCGTATGAATGTGTTCATTTGTGCAAAGACTGTATGCATTTTTTTAAATGGTGCCAAACATCTTAGGCGATCAGGGTTGGAGACTTTTCGCATCTCCCTTCAGCCGTCCTTTTTGTTTTGATGCAGGTGCGTGAACTTTAAAATACTGAACTTTTCGCTGCCTCGCCGTCGCTCTGATGTCGCTCCCCCGCTACTCAATAAAAAGCCCCCCTCTGCCCCGCCGTCTTAAATCTCCTACATCTCTCCCTGCGCAGGCAGAATGTCACCATGTTTGTAGCTCGGAGCATCAAAGCTATCAGATCTACCTGACATTTGACGGATTGGATTGGATTCTGAGACATGGCGCATGTTATTGACAAACACTTGGAAGTTTCATCTGTGAAGCGCAGATATGGAGAAATAAATCCCCCTGCCGATCGAGAGAATAAATCAATGTTTGAGATATGTTGGCAACTTTTTCAACCTCTGGCCACAATCTCTTTTTCTTTGTGTCTCCCATATTAAGATCTCTATCTGTCTTTATTATGAGTTGTATTAGGAATATAGGACTTAACCAAGCATTTACAGTGAGGTTTTATACAACATACTGACTTGTTTCACATCAGTGGTCATAGCTTAATGATAGCGATGAGTTAATTACTTCATATCCTCCGTGATTTAAAGACCTATCTTGTCGTGTACACCCGATCATTAGTCTTGGAGCAATTGGCGCAAATTTTCCCTTTTCATCACGTTTTACATCCCTGAATGAATTAAACAAAGATTTGATATTAAATAATATTGCGTTGATAGTTGTTGATGTTAGACATCCATATAGCAATTTATTAAACATGCCTTTCCTTTTCCTGCCCATGTTGTGACTCTTCTGTTCACTAAACAATACAGTGTTAATAAAAACATGTTGTATTGCTGGGGGGCTTAAACAAGACATTTGCATGCGTCCTACTCTCCATTTTGCACACTGCCATCATCATATTTGTTTCTCTATAGATTGCACAAACAGGAGACCTCTGCAGAATGAATGTTACTGGCATAGTTCCCGCTCTGGATGCGAGGCTGCATCCCTTAAAGTTGTGTGGTCAAGATTCAACGATTGGAGGTGGACTCTGTTGAACAATGGAGTTTGGTTGTAGAGTTAAAACATCCATCATCCAGCTTCAAAGGGGAACTGTAGTGAATGAGCCTCAAGCCCCGTAAAGGCGCGCTGCGACGACATGCTCGACTCTGTCAAGGCCTTATTTCTTATTAATATTTCACTTTGACACTGCACGTCCTTATGCAGCCAGCAATACAGGCAGCAAGGGTGAAAAAGATTGGATAAACAGTCTATATATAGACTGACAAACTCTACTCGTAACTGGTTTTACGATGCAGAAGCAGTAAAATCAACCTTTAAAAAAGTATTCCCTCCCCCCATTTACATCTCACACAAACCGAAGCAGACACATTGAGGGGAAAGAAAGCACTGGAAAGATAGAAGAGATTCCTGCAGGAGACAGCGAGTGTGTAATTTTGCCGGCTTGTGACAGTGAGTGATGGCTTCATCTTTTCTTTTTTTTTTTACCCAGGGAGAAACGGTGGACTGTCAGCGGCTCGATGTGTTTCACTTCACGCTGATCCCGTATCAAGGCCGCAGCCTCCTCGTGGGCAACAGATTAATTTCTCCTGCACGGATGTCACGAGCCGACACCGAGTAGACGCGGGACAGTGTTGAGGGAGGCCTCTGACGGATGGCAACCATCCTTATTGTCTCTCTCTATCTCTCTCCTCCCTCACGCGGGGCTCTCTTTGTCTCTGTGGGACTTCTCACAGTCCATCAAGGAAGAGGCAGATGCAGAAGAAGTTTGGTAAATGAGTGAATTTAAAACACGTCTGGTCCCCGGTGGAATGTATCTTTGTAATTAGATACTAAACAGAAATGTCTTCCGATTATTTGACGGTGACAAAATACTTCTTCGAGCTGTGGTTTTTGTCATGAATAGTATGATAATGTTACATGGAGGGCGGTCAGCTGACTGATTCGGCTTTGAGCCGGTCTCTGGATTCTGTTGATCAATCTGATTGTCCCCCTGCTGTGGAAGGCGATCCACCACAGTGAACATTTAGTTATTTTCTGGTCAAAGTCGTATTTGCTGCGGGGGACGCGTTTTAAAACTCTCCTTCTTGCCGCATTCAGGGGTGAATCAGTCAGAAGCTGAAAAGGCGAGCAACGCTTAATTAAAATGACAGAAAAATCCATGGATGATGTGAAAACAATAACGTGGGTTCGGATGTTTGTTGCATTGGAAGCTTGCTGGTTTTTGCCGCTGACTAAATATAACTTTGGATGAGTCAGTCGGCAGTGACGGAGACGTTATGTGAGTTGAAGTTCTTACCCTCGAATTGCAACGCTGCACCAACGTTTAACCTCCTGCAAATCTGTTTCATAACAGTAAAACCAGCGAACGCAACAGCGTAAATAAATATAGCTGAATCTGACAGTAGTTCTGATATTGTGCTTTGAGTCCTTGGGTTCTTATGAGCACAGACATCACAGACACACAGTGAATCGAACTCCTTCACCACAATAAATCTCTGCAATCAAACGAGCAAGCAGAGGACACTGAAAGTGAAGGAAGGGCCTTAAATCCTACTTTTCTAAACCTCTCACTGAATTAATGAAACATCCTGTAAAACGCATACCTGGGCTCACATCAGGTCAACATGAACATCGTTGTTATTCTCGTGCGCTTGTGTCTCTGTGCATTCATCCCAGGTTTTGTTTGCACCTTTTACAAAGTTTAGGTCTTTTGTCTCTTCCATGAGAACGTCCCCCGGGAGAGTTTCGTAGACCTTAGAACAGCTCAGGGAGCAACGTGCCATTAAGCCGGGCACCAGTGATGCAAAAGGAGCCATGCACTTTTAAGATTTAAATACAGAGTTTATGTACAAACACACATATTTGCAGGGTCTCTGCTGATTTGATAAGGAAAGTGGAGGAGAAGGAGAAGGGAGGGAGGAAGAGTAATGGAGACAAAGTGTGCAGTTTTGAATCTAGGAAAATCTCTCCTGTCTGTCCGACTGAGAGCGGATTTGTCTCTCCGGCTTGCAGACGTCATCTCATCTCCCATCTATCGTTCTTTTTCCAGCCTCTTTTTTTTACAGTTGCCTCAGGTGTACATTCGATTGCACGGAATTGCATTTCCCTGTGGCCTCGTAGGGTCCCTGTCCCTCTTTTTCCACACATACGTTTGAATCTTTTTTGTTGCTTTCACACACACAGAAGTTCAAACATTTTGTTTACAGCGTATTCCGCCTTTGAGGATGGTGTGAGGTTTGGGGCGAGGAAAGGGAGGAGGGGACTCCTTTCATGTCCTAGTTTCTTCGCGGCGGGGACTATTTTGCCGTCCTTTCGAGTCTTGGCTTGGGCCGAGCTCGCCAGGAGAGGGAGGGGGTTGAATTCTGGCCCGGCCGTGTGCGGTTGAAAAGGGAGGGCTGCATGCTGTGTGTTTTGTGGGAGGGCGACGGCACGAACACAAACCAGAGAGCGGTCCACGGTATTTGCATAGTGGGCACCGGTGTACGTAAAGTGTTTGTGCACGCGTGTGTGTGTGTGTGTGTGTGTGTGTGTGTGTGTGTGTCTCGTCTGATGTGTTTGCTTTTTGAGTGTACGGGGGCTGCGGATGAAGGCTTCGGGTCACAGCGGCGAGGGGGAGCTCGTCCGTGCCACCGCCTGCTCAGAATCGACAAAGAGCGAAGGAGCCTCGACGGGCCTGTCGGCACTCGCGCCGGCTTGATGGTTGGGGGGGAGAGAGGGGGAGGTCGGGCCGGCACGCTACCAAGGTCGCCCGTAGTTATGAAGAGGTGGAGGGTTTTCGGCGAGGTAAACACGCCGCTGTTCCGTGAGAATACAAAGCAGCAGCAGCGCGCTAACTGTCAGTGAAAAGAACACGCCGACAAAACCAACGAGGCCGGGTTGGAGGACAGGAGGGAGAAGCAGGGGGGGGGGCAGCGACATAATGTGAAAGAAGGTTAATGGGAAAGATAGACAGAGAGGCAGAGAAGGGTAAAGAGAGGCTGTGAGCATAATAGATGAGATAGTGAAATAACAAAATACAGATCAGAGATTATAGAAGCAGACAAAATGGAAGGTCAATGGGTTTACATTAAGGGCCCAGATGTGATTCGGCTATTGGTTTCCACACTCCAAAATGCTCTTTCCTCTTTCCTATAAAGACAAATATAGATAGACGTGGCAGAGTGGCGCAGAGTGTTTAATGACATGAAGCAGAAGCTGCATAGACACACAATAAAGACCACTGCCAAAAAAAAAGTAGATAAAAGTCTGGTTTGTTGAGTGAGTGACTCATTGGAGAAGTGCTCGGTGATTTCATCTAGTTATTATCATTTACTCTAACAGATTAGTTCACTCTCTTCGTTTAAAATGGCCAAAAATCTCTCCTCGCCCCTTTCTGCTCATTTCCCCAGCATTGATTAATGCGCGCAGTAATTACAGCGTAATAGAAATGACGGTTTCATATTTCATTAGGAATATTCTGTCCGACTTGTTCCAGATGAGTGCACACAGATTAGTGGACTGATTTTGTTTGACGAGGGGGAACGTTTCATGTTGAATGCATCTTTAGAGACTGAGAAGAGAGAATTAAATGATGGATGACATCAGTGCCATTCATTTTTGACAGCATCAACGTGGTATCTGTCCATCCGTCTAGGTACTGATTGTAAATAGTTACTTAACTTAAGTGATTACGCTTAATACATATACTTAAAAATACTTTTACACTGACAAGATGTATTGTGTTGATGGAAGATCAACATGCTATGATGTCATCACAGTGACAAGGCCAATCTTCAGATCTTTGGTATGCATTTTCTATGTTTTACATCATGCCAACAGTTGCTATTTAACACTAAAAGTACTGCTTAGGCTGAATCTGGAATGTCATACTACAGGTATTTGGTATTAAACCGAAACTTTGGCCTGATGGCGACACAAAAGTTAAAGGTTCAAGTTAAGACAGTAAATCCTAAATGAATCCAATCATCCAATTATTGTTGAGTATTCAAAACCACAAATTGAAAAGAAAATTAAACTACATCCACTTGGAACCATAAATTAGCAAAATCACATCCAATTGTTTCTGAAACATTTAAGTAAAATATAATTTGATAACCCGACAGTGAACATAATGTTCCAACAGGTGATTTTTAATCAAATCCTAATCGCTTTGCAGCACAGATCACTTAACAGCCGAACATAACACTCCAGAGTCAAATCTCAACAGCGATGCCGGTCAGGGAGGACAAGTATTATCCGCTTCACGGGAAGTGAAGGCTTAATGCTGAGAAAAGCGAGCGATACCACAGACATTCAGCAGAAATAGCTCTGACAAAAATCCACGTATTGTCTCGATCTACTCACCACAGGAGAGGTGCTTCGTCTCGGGAGAATCTCAGGCCACGCGATGAACGGCGGCTGGTCGTCCTGGAGCTCCTGGTCCCAGTGCAGCAGAGACTGCAGCCGGGGAATCCGCAGCCGCAAGAGGACCTGCAGCAACCCGGAGCCCAAATACGGAGGTCAGACCTGCTTGGGTCCAGCGCAGGAGTACCAAGAGTGTAACGTCACTCCTTGTCCCGGTGAGAAATCTGCGCCATTAACACGTTTACGAGCCAGTTTTAGAGGCGAAAAAGAAAATAAGAATATTTGCAAGGCTGGAAGTCATTGAGATGGCCAGCTGTCGTTGTCACGCGCACATAGATAATAACATACTCCTCCACATCATACTAAAGATATTGGTTTCCCGTGATCAATGGACGAGGGGGTAACGGGACTAAATTACTTCAAATCATCAGGAAAACACAAAAGAGATCAGTTCCAGATAAGAGGTCTAACAAAGACCCTAATTTGCACCAGAAATCAAAGAGACAATCCCCATGGCGATCCAGTATGTAATTACATTGCAGGGTAATTATGCAGCCGGCTATGGGAGGCCTTGTTCTGTTGTGAAAAGCCCCTTAGACAATGCATTTTCAACACTGCTCTAGTGAAAGGCTGAAGGAGGAAGGTTTCCAATTAAAAGAATACTCTGTCTGACTAAGGAAGCAAGCTGTCTAAATGGAAATCCAATGCCTAGTTTGCCATAAAGCACACCATAGTATCCTGCACGGGCGCCATGCAGAGAAGCAGCAAACGTTATCGTAGATGATCTTTAATCAACCCTTTTTCGGAGTGGAGCAAGAAGCATCTCACAAAAAGCCCGCATCTGCATGTCATCTCCCAGCCGCCGCAATTAGTCTTCATAACTGCTGCCGCGGCGTAACCAAGCAAAAAAATTTTAAAAAGCCACCGAGGGTGTGCAGCCATTGACACAATTTCTACAGACGGTTAATTCGCTCTGTGAAAGTGCAATCCCGCTCGCCAACAGTTTGAGTTCGGCCCCTTAACACGCTGCAGCTGTTATCGGCCGCACGCACAGATGAAGTCTCTGGATCTAAGAGCATCCGAATTGCTTTGTTCGGGGGGGAAAAAGCTCTGCCTGTGTGGTTGCCACTAATATTCCCCGTGAGTATAATGTAGAGTGAATGCGCTTTGATTTTCCCTGCCCCACATCACTATGCTAATGCGTGTAGTACACCTATTCTGGGATGTTGACTGTAATAATACCAAATCTACAGTTGCGTGTTGATGAACAACCCCGCACTTCTGCTCCCCTCAAAGGAATGGACTTAACCCAGCGGGGGAGTAGTTATGAATACTGATGAGTACTCAATTAGCACCCCTGTGAAAGTGAGACATTGCACTGAGGCAAGCTGACCGTGCTGGTCTTTGCTAATCCAGTGCTTTTTAAAACGTGAGGAGAAGGTGTTTCCGCCGCCGCCGCCCCGTCTGTTTTGGAAACGCGTCCGCGCCCCGAGATGAGACGATCCGTCATCGAAGGCCGGGAATCGACTCATGTGTCGCTTTGCGATAAAGAAATTACACGACAAGATGAGAAAAAGCGGTCGGCAACTTTCAAATTACGTGCACTGTGCTGCCAGCCGTCATTAGGTCTTTAACGGCAATTCTCAAGTGGTTCCGAAAAGGTAATATTTCTCTGCCACAATCAAGTAAAGTTTTAGCGACACGGTTGGCAAAAGGATATTTCCCTATGTTGCAAATTCACGGCCAAAGATTCCCACCATTTTATTGTTCTTTTTCCTCCCCTCTTTTAAGTTACTCCCTTTCTCTCTCTCTCTCTCTCTCTCTCTCTCCTCATCTATTTTACGGCCATCACCGCATACATTTGCGAACCACAACAAAGGCAGATTGTGATGCCTCATTTATCTTTATTAATCGGAGGAGACGGTGTTGAGTTGGCGGACGGGGGTCAGGCGCTCGGTGTAACAGCTGGTTGAAGCACTCTTCCTGTCATTTCAGAAACACTTTACGCACACACACACGTCTCCAAATGGCTTCGTATTCCTGCGTCACGCACCGCTGTTTGAAATGGCTCGGAATGACTTCCACTCATCACTCGACGTTCAGAGGAAATTGTGTTTTCAAATGACCTGGAACATACATTTTAGAAAACACAAAAGCGCACATTATGGGGAAAATTCTCCCGGGAAAACAAGAAACTTTGAAATCTACTGACCTGTTTCCTGCATCCATAACAGGGCTTTTTTTTTTTTTTACAAGAATCATTCAGTTTTGTGAGCAATAGTTTAAAGAAAATGACCCCGATATCCTTGATTTAGTGGACGGCAGCTGGTCGTGCTGGTCTTCATGGTCCAAGTGTTCTGTGACGTGTGGAGGGGGACACTACATGAGGACGCGCACCTGCAGCAACCCCCCGCCAGCTTACGGAGGGGACATCTGTCTAGGCCTGCACACTGAAGAGGCACTGTGCAACACACAATCCTGTCCAGGTAAACACACACACACACTCACCTCGGTGATAAGTAGCTTCGGGCCTTGACCCGGCCGCCAATCCATCCCAGGTCCAACCTCTTATTTTCTTTAGTCTCATGCATGACTAAGATGCAGCTGAGGGGGGGGGTCACGCCACTCATTACACACGGACACACACTTCACAAGGCTGCGAGATAAACCGCCTGTCTGCATTTCCCAGAGAGCTGGTCCAGCTGGTCGGCGTGGTCCCACTGTGACTCCAACGGGGCCCAGATGCGCGTGCGTCACTGCGACGTCCTGTTTCCCACCGGTAACCAGTGCTCGGGAAACAACAGCGAGAACAGGCCGTGCTCCCCAGACTCAAATTTTATACCAGGTGATCTTTCGCACACACTCACACGTATAAAGCTGCCTGCGCGTCTGTGCAAAAGCGGCTTCTCTTCTGAAATGTCTCGGCCACTCATGCATGACTTAACGCACACACACACACACACACACACACACACACTCCTGCTCCATCACCCACCACCATATGCCCTCAGCGGTAATTCAGTCGCTTTCCAGGAATCCCGTGATAATGAAACACATAAGTGATCCCTCTAAGGGGCTGGTATCAGGTCGGAGGTCAGGTTCAGCGGCAGGGCAGCACTTTGGGGAAAGGTAGGGAGAGTGTCTCTTCCTGAAGGACTCCCGAGTGCGGCAAGTGATTACATGCAGGAGTGAACCCGGGTGCTTCACTTAAGGACAGTCCCCCTCCCGACTAACTCCGACTACCTTGCTGCAATATTAGTTTCATTACGAGTGTAAAAACCACTTACACAAGCAGTACTTTGGTCGTTCAAGTCTTTTTTTCTGTACTATTTCATCTCATCCAATTTCTTTGTGACGATTTTTCTTTTTATCATTTTCCCCCTAATAAGTCATTGTAGAGTTAAATGAAAAATTTGGAAACTTTTTCGGTTTATCTGTTAAGTGCAAATACAGTAACTGTGTGAGATACTTTTGTTCAAAATGATAATACAAGACAAAATCAACTTTATCAATTCCCTCCAGAGGAATTGAATAAACCTTAACCTGATTTCTTTTGCTTTTTGTTTAAATCTGTCCACTAGACATTAAACCAGCTACACCTAATAAGCATCACTTGTGTTTTTTTCTAAATAGAGTGCACCTCTTTGACCTCTTGCTCACATGAGAGCCATGATCTATATTATTTGATCTACTTTTCAAGATATAATAAATCTTGTAAAGGCTGAAATAAAAAGGGAATTCCAAAGTCGAAAAAGAAGAAATGTTCAGGTTACAGCTGCAGCGAAAAGCCTGTTGAACAGATGTTTAACTAAACTTTCTTAAAGAGTTTCTTAAAGTCCTTCTAAAAAAAAAAAAAACATACACACAGATATGTGACACAAAGAAATATTGATATGTATTCTTGGACTAGCGTGTCTTTATTGACAGCCAGTAGCGGATCACTGCCAACACAAGAAACGCTATAAAAGGCTTATAAATATTCTGAAAAAAAGACCCATAGTTCTTAAACTTTAAGAATCATTAGTTGTGGCTTCAGAATAAACATTTGATTAAAACAAAAATCTGTAACCTTTCCGTATTAATTAACAAGGATATAATAATTATGAAAAGCCTTCACAGGTCTTTATAGAATTACCCATTTGACATTACGCCTTATCATCCATCCCATTTAATGGGATAGGTAGTCCATTAAGGTTCATTAGATACGTCTTGTACTTCATTTCCTTTAATGAGAGCTGATACTTTTCATAAACCACTCCAGGTGCTACAGCCTTGATTAGCTTTTCAGGGTTTTCATGATAATCTGTTCCATATTGGGTACAGCTTTCATTTCCACACTTAACCTTCAAAGGTACGATTTCTCATGCTAACAGGGCTGCATGTGTAATGCACGTGGTGTTTAACCCTAATTCTGCTGCTGTTTGCCTTCAGAAGTCTCGATTGCACGCTCCAGTCAGGAGGAGAAGCTCTGTGGAGGTAATTGATGCGTTTTACATGTCGAATAACAACACTAAGATAAATGCACTTTACTTCTTAAATATGATTCACTCCAAAACTGAAGAAAACGACATCTTAAAGGGAGCACAAAAAACAATTATATTAGACTACCATTTTAATATCAGAATTATTCCCTTATTGCTAATTAAATCTGTGTGTATGTATATCATTTAAAGAATGAATTATTTTAAATATATAAATATACTCTTTTTTTCTTCTTATAGTTTTTTGCTGGCATCATACACTTTAATACACAATCAGAAGTAATAACGGATGAGAACAATACTGTAAATAAACAAGGTTGCATGTGAACAGAGAGTCAACGGTCTTCTATGGTGCAGGACACACCATCATCACCGTTCAAATTGCAGCCACAATTACTACTTTCCCTTGCGTGAACTAATGGAGGATTTACCTGCATCCTACTTCTCCCCCTCGCTTTCCTTCCAGCAGACTTTAACCTCCTCCACATGATCGCCGTCGGCCTCGGCAGCTCGATCCTCGGCTGTCTGGTTACCCTGCTGGTCTACTCGTACTGCCAGCGCTTCCAGCGGCAGTCCCACGAGGCCACGGTCATCCACCCCATTTCGGCGGCGCCGCTCAACACCAGCATCACCAACCACATCAACAAACTGGACAAGTACGACTCGGTGGAAGCCATCAAGGTCCGTGCACAGGGTTCCACCGCGGGTGACACTTGAGCTGATGTGCAGATGTGTAGACGCAAGGCAGCAGTTTGTAACATTTCCTCGCGGTTTGACCTTAATCGATGGATGTCACACTCTCGCGCCCCCCCCCCTCCTCCAGTGTCAGTTGTGATTAAATACACTTCTTACTGCATGACTCTCACTGTCACACCTCCTCCTTGCGTGCACTGACACTCTTAACAGACAGACAGGTGTGGGTACATCTTCTCTCCGCGTGCTCCTCTGCTGTGTGTCTCCGTGTGTGACTTTGTTCTGTGTCAGTGGTCATACGCTGCTTTCTCAAAACACGCTAATGCAATTACTAATCGGCGGGTGGGAAGGTAATCAGCCGAGATGCTCGGCACCTTCACATTTCCCCGCTTGGCTAGGTTGCTATTTCAAAACTGATTGCTCTAAACATCCCGTACAGCAGTTATTTATTAGCATTATTACTCGTAGAGCCCAAAAAGACAATGTCCACACACATAACATTCACCTCTGCAATGGCCTTCCGTTATTGATCAAGACGTTTCTCGTGGTAAACTTTTACATACATACACAAAGTAAAAAAACGCTTTACCCTCCAAGCTCTTTCACTTTGCTTCAGCCTCCTCCACATGAGGGGAAATGCAAAGCCATACACCGGTGGCTCAGGGTAGGGGGTTAAGGCGTAAATTGTTATTCGGTAAAGTTTTGCATTGAAACAGTATTATAACTTTTACTGCAGTGCTGATAAAGCTGCCATTTTTGGCAGGTTTTTTATTTGCTTGTGTTTGATCCTGTGAGAGGGAGTCTTTAAATTTAGACACATGTTAAAAACTAAGTGAATGCCTCGATCTCCGTTTGCAAAATCTACTTATCAGATATGAGAGTCCCACAAAGTGAGAACAGATCCTTTAGCTCGAGGCAAACATCTCTAAATATAATTTCATTGCAGAATAAAGGTGTGAGGAGCATTCATCTGTCATACAATTAGAGTCAGATGCATGGAGCACAATTCAGTTGGTGCAATTGCAAAGACAGGCGAATATAAATAAAGACAGACTGTGATGAAAAACAAAATCACTGTCTCATTTTCGGGAAAGCACATTCTACCTCCAACCCTGAGTCGCTGTGAGCCTCAACCGTTTTGTTGTTGCAGTAAATATTCAACAATCAAGTGTGCAAAAAGTATTTTGTTGTGTATTTCCAGGTGTGTAGTTCAGTGAAGTAGCTGAAGTACCATGTACAGCTACACGTTGACTGTTTTAGGCTGAGACAGAATATGGCCTCTGGGTTTCTTGGAGGATGATTCTTGCCCATTCCTCTCCTTGCAGCCAGATGTGTCGGTACTCTTGCCATTGGACGACCCGGCCATGCACCAGCCCCTCTCTGCTAACATGGGGGTGTCAATGCGTGGCCTGGAGATTTTCTACTAACCTCTACAACATCACGCCTCTCGATTCTCCCCCCCCCTCCCCTCTCCCACAACTCTTTGACCCCCCCCCGCCCAACCACCACTACTTCCTCCTCCTCCTCCCCACCGTGCCCCGCCCTTCCACTTCCTGTGGCACTTCCTGTGTTTGGCAGGTTGGAGTACAGACTCTAGTTTCTCTTTTTCTGCTCAGACCCCCTTCATCCCTCCGTCACCCCCCCCCCCACCCGCACCCTCAAACCTTTCTCCCACCCAGCTTGTGAGAAGGCAGTGTATCCTTCCTCTTTTTCTCCCCCCCCATTTGCATGTTTTCTTTTTTCCATGTTCGTCCTTCGTGTTTTTGTCCTCCGTTTTTTGTCGACAACGAAAAATCCACTTTTACGTTGTTTATTATGCTCCTCTGTTACCTCTATCGCTAATGTCACTTCCTTGATCAAGCGCATTTTGTTTACCGCACCAAAATTGCAATCCTTCTTCGGCCAAATAAAGAGGTTTAAAGCCGGAAAAGACAAAAGTCGATCATGCTAATAAAGCATTGTAAGCACAGCCGTTTAAACGCAGCGGCGGGGCCACCCGGGGAGACACATAACCGCCGCCGCCGGAGCTGCACTGGTGTTGATTGCGTTCCCTCTGTGTGCAAATCACATAATGGGAAGAAGGCAAAAAATATGAGGTTATTTTATATATTTCTTTTGTCCGGCACACTCGTTCCCCATCGGTGTCGGTTGGAAACATCCATCAACGGCAAATGCAGCATCATCAAGTGTTCAATTACACCGCCCCAAGGGACGCGGACGCGCACACACACTCGCAGGCTGCCTCTGAACGGATCCATTTGGCAAATTGCTGATGCTGTATTGAGCACCACATCAGAAGCTCATTCCATGTTTACTCCGTCACGTGGGGACAGCGAAGATACCCCCGAGGCCTCTTTCTTATTGTTTAACAGAAAGAGACTCGCTCTTGATCAATTGTTATGGCTTGGATTGTCCTAAAGGACCAACAACTGGAGAGCCATAAAAACCGCTGATGCCGGGTATTAGAGATGACAGAGGTGGACATACGCACATGCATCAAACAAATGTAGCCCCTGTGAAGCTCGTCATTTTTTCCCTGTTTGCAAACGCTTTTGACCTTGCTCTGTGAAATGTTTGTTTCATTCACTGAGCGGCCTCCCATTGATTTGTGTTGCTCCTCCTTTAGTTTTTTGGGCTAAATGGATTTGCTTTGACCTTGCTATCAGGGCTGAATAACCCTTTTATCCATACTGACTCTGCCTCTTGTTTCTTCCCCCCCCACAGGCCTTCAACAAAAACAATCTGATTCTGGAGGAAAGAAATAAGTACTTCAACCCACAGCTTGCTGGGAAGACCTATACCAACGCATACTTCACCGACCTCAACACCTACGATGACTATTAGGCCTCTATCTGGCAGTTCAGACTCACCACACCATAGCTGGGACACCAATCCTAATCATCCGTTTCGACCGTATTCTTTTTTTTTTTTGTGCTTTGTATTGAGATTCGTGACACCATGCGGGGGATATTGCCACTCTGAGACTCCATGGCAGCTGGGATGCGGTGAAAACACAGACACGCGGTGTTGCCAACAGAGTGAAATGCCCACTTTTCTCTCAGGTGCCTTGGGGCACACTCGGAGAGTTCAAAAATTCTGTGGGCTAACTTGCCTTGCCTCTCTGCTCGAGAAACTGACAACTGGAATTCCCAACGTGGACAAAAAGGGAAAAATATAACTCCACTCAAAGAGACTGGGAGACGTGATCCCCTTGAAGGTTTTCTGTGACGCCTCTAAAAACAGACCTGTATTTGTAACGATGGGAAATAACCACACAAAACCGCTTTGCATGACTTCATCTGATGTGTTTCCTCTGACGTTCTGTTTTGTTTTTTTGCATGGTTGATCGCATTCCAGGGTTTTGGAGACTCGCAAGCAGCATTTGATGTTTTGCTTTGATTCGGTGCTGGTTTGGTAAGTCATGAAACAAAGACTGTGCCGAAGGCTGATGGCTATTACCATTTAATGCTGCAGCGATCTACAGATGGATCAAGCCCACCCGAGTCCTAAAACCAGGATGTAGATATTTTAAATCTGTGGTTTGTCCACTTATTTTTTTTTGTCCAACGCTCTAGCAGCTAGCAGTTATTAGCGTACCATTTATTTTGCTTTCCCTTTTCTTTTTGTAATTTGTTTGCTTTTAAAAAAAAGGTGCATACGTTTTGTACAGAATGTTACGTTTGAAGCCTTTGTCGGTAGTTTTTCTAAATACATTTATTCAATGTCTTAAGTGTTTAAAAAGAATAAAACATTTCCTTTTGAAAAGAAAGAAAAAGTTTATGTGCATTCTGACAAGTAATCTGTAGTATTCATATCAGCCTTCATCAAGTTCAGTCTTTGTCAGCGTACTTTTTATATTTTTTGTAAAACAAAAAATAATGTTTTTGAATTTTGATAGTGTTTGCTATTCCTTTGGCTTCTGCATTAAATACTTAATTTGTGAGTCCATTACTGTACAGATGGAGCATAGCAAAGGCTTCTCTCCTGAACCCTTCTTTGAGATGAAAATCCATTCATCAAGTTGAGTTATTTCTGTTAAGAATGTGCAACCAAATATATGGTTGTTTGATAGTTCAGTTGCAACTAACTCTTTTTTAAGTTTGCTTTGTGTTCTGTGCATAAATTAAAATCTGCTTCGTACACAACAGACTTGTTATAAAGATTCATTTATAGAACATCTCATTCGCGGAGCTTTGATGCCCTCGGTCTTGATCTCTGCAGCTCTTTTAAGCGACTGAAAACACGCCTTCGGCCAGGTACAAGTGTGGGACACTTTACTCCTGTGTGGTTTTCTCCGACAACTTTAAAACCTTGATGTAACTCAAAGAAAGTATTGTTGTACCACAGCCGAGCACGCTGCACACCAGCACTCCGTAAATCACTCACAACTCCAGGTAATCCCGATACCTGACTTTTATAGGAGATTCAGCAAGCTTATCAGAAACACGATTCCATGCAAAAGTTAAACGCTTTGCTTTATCAGAAGGAGATGATGAATGTTTGTTGCTTTGCATCTATGACAAACATATAATTAATTTACTTAAATAAAGATGAAATGTGGCTATTAACTTCAGTCTTTGTTGTTGATTGATAACTATTATTGAATAAGAGCCAGTACGTAAAGTAAATATACCTCGTGCGAGTAGGTATCAGATCCACTTGCCCGACTGACCAAGCAGATAAAAAATTAATCAATAACAAAGCCCGAATGCCCGCGGGCTACCCGGCATCCCTGCCAGTCTACTCCAAGGTGCTGGAAAGGAAGGTTGAGCCCACAGTCGAACCACGGATTCGACTGATTCGATGTGATTTGAATATAAAATGCATTTACCGTGAATTGCTTTCTCCAAATGAGCCACGTTTCTCCGCGCACAGACAACCCTTGCGGCCATGCAGCAGTCAGGAGCGTTGTTAATTAGCGGCCCGTATACAGAAGCCGCTGAGTCGCAAACAAGGTGAGTGAGGCAGAGTGTTCCTGTCAGGCGGGTAACAGAGCGTAAACGACCCATTAAACCCTCCTTTTCCCTCTGGAGACCGGATTTTCTCTCATTCACACCGCTGTGCTCAAGCTGGCCTTTCAGAACCTCCTGAGCACATCTGTCCCCCGACCCCTCCTTCGGTCATCTAATATTAGCAGAAATAACCATGCATACCCCAAAATGATGTCGCCCAACTACCAATGCATTGGCTGTTATTATTCAAAGCCAGTTGCTAATCCTGCGAAAACTTTCCATCTCTTTGATGAAGGGAGAATTTTTTTTAAACTGATCGCTGAGTGTGGGACGAGATCCCCATGCAGGCAGCACAGTGAATTCTGAAAAAATGATTACCGGAGGAATATCCAGTGATGAATGTATGTTGTTTGTATGAGCTCTCGCATGAGAAGGGATGGATGAAGATGTTGACTAAACAACCCGAGGGAAGACCGATCAACAATTTATGAGCTATCATGAAAAGTTTCTTGCTGTAGAAAAATAACAGTGGATTACCAACGCCTGTCGTGCAGCGGAATCCGCAAACAGCACACCGTCATCTGTGCACAAACACACGCGATGAGACTCTTTGAATGAGAAACCCTTCACAGCGTTGCATGTGGCAGTTACACTCCCTCGGTTTCCACCTGCAGTCGAAGTGAAGCTCTGTGGATTTGCCACTGTTGTTACTATGGAGGATGTAAATAGACGATTCGTAGCGATCCCCCAAAGCATTATATCATCCTCTTAAGAATATTTTGTATGTTTTGAAGCAAACATTCCTTAATGCAGCTTCAGTCCAGATTACCATTGCTACGTATTCAAAGCAAACAGATGAGAGGTTTTTCAAAGCCTCTTTAATCTCTATAATGCTCTGGCTGCATGCCTGAAGATACATCATTTTTTTATTTCTGTGACATTTTAAATGTGTTTTACTCCTCGCATTTGGAATCCTTACTCATTACATTAGTATTTGTATGAATTCCAAGTTTTCAGAAGGAGCAGCAGTCTCGGTTTTCTGCACAGACTCAGCACAACTAGATAGGAAGCTGCCGCAATTCTGCCAAGTCCGGTCGTGCTTGACTGAAGAATGAATGTCACCGTAGGCACTGATACCAGCTGAGAGATGCCACCATAGATTCCGTCCCAAGACATCTGGAATCCCAGGTGCCCATCTCGCCGATCCAGGTCTCAGCTGCCTCATTTATGCCAGGAGCCTCGCAGCGCCGGCCAAACCACACTGCAGCTTATCATCTCCACCGCGAGCCTTTCATGGGCCTATTCACCTCTCTCAAAGCTGCTATTTAGGTAACGAGCCAAGATGGCGGATGTACCGCCGGGCTCCAATTACCCTGTAGGTTTCCTGCATTTTCCCCTGCCAGCTTCCCCCCCCACAAGTCCTGATTCTCCTCAGCGCGGCCAGCTGCTCTGGCGCTGCTCAGCTTCCTCGGTGTCCGTACAGAAGGGGACCTTTTCGGAACAGGGGGGCTCTGTTGGGGTTAGATCCACTCACAAGGGGCAATTGATGGTGCAACAGGTCTCTTCAGTGGTTGGATGGTGTCTTTCAAAGTGCAATATCAGTGGTCGACACTGGCGTCCAGAGACAGAGAGCTGTTGTTCATTATAAGTGTTAATTAAAGTATAGAAGTCTGAAAGCAGAGCTACAAGTGTAATTTTAATTTACTAATAATTTGCCACCTGGAGGACATGTATATTTCCCTTTACTAAATTACAAGTTAAAAGTCCTGTTCATGAATATATTAAAAATAAATCTGGATTTGGCCCGTCTTGTTTCGCAATATCCCTTCTTTCTCAAAAGTCTCAAAGTCCACTTTGCCCTTCGTCCAACATGAGAGGACAGGCATGTCACGTTGAAAGCCCACGGTTCATGTATGTTTTTATATTTAGTTAGGTGTATTTTAACCAAAGTGGCAGAAACAAGAAGACAACTAGTTGTTTGGTTGTGTCCTCACGCTTCATGAGGAAAAAACTTTTAATAAATCAAAGATTTCCCATAAAGAAGGAAGCACAGGGCCAGGAACTGCATCGGAAACCACCGTCAAGGTCAGAGGTTAACACACGAGTCAATCGCGAGGTAACCAACAGGCATGGCTTAAATACACTGGCACGGTGCAGGTGATTGGACACAGGTAGGAACAACAAAGGACAAGGCAGAAAAACTCACCAAGGGAGGAAGTAAAGCAAACCCAGGGACACGAGAGGCAGGGAAGGAAACTTTTTTTTGTTGAAACTTACACCGTGACAGTGTGTCTGTGAAACAGCCTTTTTGCAGACCGCAACAGAGAAAACCATTTTCCCTTTGAAGATGAGTAAATACTACATCCTTTTTCAGGCGATTCTCAAAATTTGAAGGATTTTTTTGTGTGTTTATATTTATTTATTTTATAACCAGTAACATATGAACTGATTTTTACACATCAAAACTCCCACAGGGGTTCCCCTTTATCCTGACAGAAAGGAAACTGTCCAAATAGACAAAGTAGTTCCAGAGTTATGGAACACCTTTTATCACGGGTAGGCCATTTTCAGAGCAGGAGCCAAAATAAAGCCATGGCACGGAAAGGTTTTAAGACTTCTATGGACATATTTCAGTCATCCAACTCGAAGTGAAAGTATCTCAGTCAAGGCCTGTAGGTGACTTCTGAGGTGAAAGCTATGAAAAGTTATATGAATAGCGGGCAGCAGGTGCAGCACCAAATGGAAGGAGCAGATCGCTTTCGGTTGAGCAGTATTGATGTGCAAAATCGGTGCGGTTCCCCTCCAAGCACACTCACATTCTCAGAGGGTGAATTGAATTTATGTTGCACTGAGAAGAGTAAGTCGGAGTAGCAGGGGTCTCGAGCTGTCAGCCGGAATAAGCTTCTTTTACATTGCATTACATGTCATTTAGCCGACGCTTTTATCCAAAGTGACTTCTTCAGTGGTTGTATCTCAATATATCGTGTGAGCGCGCCCACTGCAAGAATGAAAGCATGTGTTGTAAAACTAGTCTATTTTTGTGTGTGTGGTGTTGATGGACACCTCAGTCCCGTGACATGAGAACTGCTACCGCAACAAAAAAAGTGATACAGGGAATAAATACTCGGCAATGGAGGGAAAATTACATTTATTTTAACAATATTGTCAACATATTTGTAGTTATACCATGTATGGAAATTTAAGCAATTCAATAAAACATTGTCCTATATCTGCACATCTCCCACCTGAGATATCACGACTAAGTATAAAAAGTAATCTAATTAGGCTTCAAATAGTCTTTGAAATTGTGGTACAGACATTGACAGTAAAATGTACATTCGGTGACTCTCTTATTCTTTACATCAGATCTAATTTACCGTTCAGAGTCTTCCTGCAGTAGATGTATTTCATTGCTTTGGATCTGTCGTGGTGTTGTTCAGCTTCACTCGTACACTCGCTACTTCCACCTTCTGCTCTTTCGTATTCGCTTTCATTCTTCATCCCATTTTATTTAATTCAGTTTGTCGCGCTGAGAAGGACATTTATTATCTCTTTGATAATAGAAATAACTACATTGAATATTCGTATATCAGAAAACATGTGATTATAAAAATAGAACCTTATGAAACCTTTTTGTGACAAATTAATTCGCACATGAGTTGTTAGCAGTACCAGAGATATATCCAACTGTAAACACATGAATATGACATATTTGTACCTGCGTTTTACTTGTTCAGCTTGTTGTTCAGACATTTGTACCTGGCGACCGGCAGCTCTGCTCTCCGCTCCTTTCGACGTGTTTCCCAGTTCGGTTGTCATTACTGGAAGCTCAGCGTCGCTCACTGTGGTCTGCAGGCTCCTCGGCTCTTCCCTCTGCTCCACCACCACCACCACCAACCGGGCGCCAACGTCGTGCAGCGTGTCCCTCAGCATCCTCAGTCAGATCCAGGCAGCGCTGGCGCCGTCACTGAAAATAATAGCACCTGGTGTGAACCACCGAAACAAATTTGAGAGATGATTAAATGCCATCTGTGCAGCTCACCTGCCTTATATAAAGTCAGTCAGTCGAGGTGTAAAGACTATAACTTTCTAGCAAACAATGTTACTGACAGAAAAACACCAATTTAAATGGCAACAAAACAGGGACAGGACACATGAGTGGGTGGTTAGTACTGCTGTTTATTATGGCAGCAGTGAACCTTCCACACTGGAAGTTTTAATACATTAAAGGTGACGGGGCAACGAAGGGGGGGGGGGGGGGTTACAATGACAAGGGAATCTTATTAAAATTAAATCGTGATGCACAATTCAGCAGATGAAATAAACTAGAAGTAATACAATAATGTTGTAATAATATCTTTCCAGTTTAAGGGAAGACTAGATTTCCTCCCTCGTAGGGTAAATTGTTACTGTTTGGGTCTTTGTTGTACAGAGGTTGGATTTTGTCAGGCATTTTCTCACAATCCGCTATCACAAAGTCTGTGACATTTCCGTCCGTTTATTTTTCACTTGAGTTTATAGTTGATTTTAAAAAAGCCTTTTCAGAAGTTCTGTAAAACGACGCCGACAACGTGATACCTCGTCGTCCTTTTTAGAAAGCGCCGACTATGACGAATGACAGCGACAGGTACGCCGTAAACACGCCGCGTGTCATGGTGAGTCTCAGTGGTGGGAGCACGACGCAGCGGCTGATTCAAAGGGAAAAACTAACGGAGTTCCTTCTATTATTGCCTCTTCCATGAAAGTACCTTTCATTGTTAGACCTTATTAAGTTCTTGTTTTACTGCCATTTTTTAGAATATGCAATAGAGGACTAAGCATCCCTCCAAGGTATGGTTTGTCCAGTTGATTAATGGAAGCCCTCAGAAAAGGCAGTGAAACAATTAAGGGATTCATGATCGTAAGAAAATGGATTATCTATCATTACAAGGTCCAGGAAAGCAATCAGCATATTTTGTAAAAACTCTGATGTTAATGGGTCATGCAAGCGAGAGTAAAACATCTCTAAAAAACACATATATTCCGGGAATAACGGCATCATAAAACGAAATGAAACATTAACATCACAAAGACAGGAGGCTTAGTTCTTAAAAACTCGGACGACCTTGCAATTACATTGAAAATTGCATATTTGGCTGTGAAGACGAGTCGGCCGCAAAAGCGGTTTACTGGAATAATCAGTGTTCATTTGTGCCCGACTTAAAAAACAGCCCGTAACCCGTCCTTCTCTACCTCTTCTCAACTAACAATTAGAATCAGGCTCAACAGCTTCAGATTACACCAACTCCTCATTTCGCCTCCCCATTAGATTTATCCTCTTTGCTAATGGGCCTTGTGATGAGCTATTGATCTCCTTCAGCAAGGTGTCTCGGGAAGTGAGAGAGGAAAAAACTAAGGGGAAAACCAGGGCTTCTCAAAAAAAAAAAAAAAAGAAATCATCATTTTTTGAGTGATGATTTCCAATTTAGCATATGATTGAGGGCCGCGAAGGAAAAGTGCAAATATAAAAACAAAATATTTTTCCCATCTCGGTTCCACATTAAACTGCAGAGTGGTCCATCCATAACTCTGACATTGGCTAACAGCAACTAGCAATGATGGTGTGCACCCGAGGTGTACCGCCAGGCGCTTTCCACATGTTCCCATTCCTGAGCCGAAAGATATTTCTTAGAGGGGGGGGGGCGCAGTTATGAAGACGCTGGGAAATGTAATGTATTGAAAGTAAGCCTTTAAATGACCTCGGCATCCCTAACTCTTGGTTATTGCCACGATGATACATATGTGATGATGGTACATCAGGATGTACTCCAATCAGCCAAGACTTTCACAATTAATATTTATGCACGGTCAATAAATTATTGGTAAATTCTAATGTCTCTGCTGATTGAAAAAGCCCTGCAGTGGACTCCAGTTGGTTAAAATGTAACACATGTATTTCATGTGAGGGCCACCACACACCACACGCCCACACGTTTTCACAACTAGAATCAGATGTATGGCATATTTCTTTTCATCAAAATAATATGACATGACATTTTTTTGTGCAATTTGGATGACACGATTTTTTTCCACATTACACAGCGTGACTTTAATCAGACATTTAAACTATTTTCATACTTATACTAATATTGTATACATAATATGCTATAGGATGACTTTTTTCACATTGAAGACACTTTTTTCACACTTGTATCCACACAGCGGATAGATTCATGCTTTAAAGTTTTACTTTTTCTGGAGAAAAGGCGTCTGAGGAATAAGTGATGAGTCACATTAAAATAGGGCAGGAACAATGCGTCACCAAACTGGCCATAACAAAGAAGGTCACCATATAATAGGTGATAGCTTACCTTTTATAACTGAATGTTAATGAATCATGAATCTGTTTAACTAACTAATTGCTGGTTTGTCAACATTCCATTTCCATTCCGCAAAACAAATGGTGATTCACTTTATCACTTACTGGCTTGACGAAAGAATGTGATAGAATGTCAGAAACAAACCGTCCGTTGTTGGTGCTGAGGATTTACATTTTCTGAAGAGTATCAGATACATTAAGGTCAAGACTGAATGATGATGGTAATTAGGCCGGAGCTGTCCTTTCTCATCTCAACCTCTGCTCTTCAACCTTCTGCAGACCTTTACGGACTTTATCCTGCATTGTCTCAGACCTTTTCTGAATGAATGATTAATAGCATCAATCCGGAGGTTGTGATTAAGAATACGCTTTAGACTTGTATGAATTATCCGGGAAAGGAAGACCCAGGTATTTTTTATTACCTATACAGCGATGTTAACAGGAAATAAGCCTTTTTCATCTACAAAGAGACGCAAAAATGATACGCAATTTTGCCGAACAATCATCCTGTAATTATTCTAAATCTCATTGATATATTTCACGTCCTGCATGACCAGACCCCTCAGATAATTCACGGATACGGACACCCAGGATCCCTTCGCATTCTAGTGCTTCAAACACAGTTCTATTACATTTCCCCACAGTTCTCCATGTATTCACTGTGTGCCTCGCCTGCTGCTTGCAGAAGATTTGCAAGGCAGAGGAATTTGATCCTCCCAGACCCAATTGAGATGTACTGTACTTGCAGCGCTCAGCAGTAGGGCTTTCCAGCAGCTCGGAGAAGCCATGTTGTGCTGACTAGCGCTCACCTTACATACCTACACAATGGACCTTTATTCCCACGAGCTGAAGAGATAAGCAAAAAGTGTGCATGTGCATGTTCGGTGTGGTGTGTTTTGGGTGTTTTTAACGTGCTTCGGGGTTTGAAGATTGTAGAAAATGTCACTTGAGGAAAAGGGTTGTTCTGTATGAGTACACATTTTATACAGGCACCGGGGTTACTGTCCTGCAGTATGGACATGCTGAACCAGAGAGGAAAGGTTGGAGCGTGGGCAGAGAAAAAGCAGCATCGCTCCCACTTTTTCTCTCAGACAGTGAGAGCGATGGAGCGGATTATTCTGGATTTTAGACACCTAAACACCTCTGAGAGCCAGTCGGAGGCCTCTGAGTTCATGGGATTGATGTAGCAGAGCCCTATAGCTCCCACTCACTCTCACGCACAGACGCACACATACATCCAACGGCTCTTTTTCTCCCCCCCCACCTCCATCTCTATTTCTCTCGTACCTTCCCCACTCACTTTTTTTCTCCTGATTAGATTGAGCGGCTTTGTTTTGGACCCTGCGGCTCGGGGGCTAAAGAAAGCACCGTGAAGGGGAATTGCCTGAGATGAGGCTGCTGTCGGCTCGGCTTTCTGAGCCACAGGTTATTGAGCTTACATCGGAGCGCATGCCATATTCCTTTCCAGGTTACACACACTTTGAGGGGGACTTTATTTGTATTGCAAACCCCCCTTTTTTTTTTAAATCTACAAAGGATACGTCAGTCAGAGCCACGGAGTTTGGTCATCAACCCTGCATCAGAGAAAGAAAAAGGAAAATGGAGTAGACGGAAAGGGGGGGGTGAGGGGTTCCTCCTCACGGAGAGAGTGTCTGGCCCTGTAACGAAACGCCAGCCAAATGAGGACAGATGGGGGGGCCGAGCGTAAGGCACCCTGAGCCCCCATTACAGGGCGCGGAAGACGGATGGCGCCGCTCGTCTTGAAACAACAAGAGTAACGCACACAAACGTTATCACACACCCTCACATTTAGAACCATGTCCAAACAGCCTGAAGGACACAGACGCACGCACAAACGATTCACACGGACAGTCTACATTCAGATCTCTCCGTTGAGGATGCACGTCATTAAGTGTCAGGCAGCTCACAGAGGAACAGACACTGACTCCCTGACTAATACTAATACACATACTTTGTTACACAAGTTGGCTTCGCTAATATGCAGATGGAAAATCATCAACCATGCAGCCAATACTGTACCCAATCATGATGAATAATGAAAGATAAAATGATACATTTGTATCTCAAAAAAGCTCATTTCAAATACAGAAATTAGTCCTTCAGAACACTAAAGAACTTTCTCTTGTTTTCCAACAAACTCTGTGTTGCGTGTGAAAGTATCCGCATCAAAAATCCGACGCACGCTTTCCTCCCCGTGTTCTCTAACGTACTCTATGCACAGTCTATCTTTACGGGGCATGACTAAAGCACTTCCTCTCATTAATGTTTCTGGTCAATGGCTTCCATTATCAAAAGAAGAGAAGAAATTATCAGAGGAGCAGAAGCAGCTGAACGAGGGAGATTTATGGAGCAACCCGGGCGGTTAGTAGACCCGCATTAAACGGCACGGCAGCAATCAAGCCTTTTACAATGGCTGAGCATCAGGCAGTTCTCACAGTGTAATACTGTGCTAATATCCCCCCTGCTGTGGGGGTAAGGAGGTCGGAGGCGTTTCAACTCATACAGTACCTGTTCTAGCACTTACACTAACCGCTGTTTGTATTAAGTTTTTAATGGACGTGGGCCATTGGCATTTAATGTTTGCACACAAAGGATCATGTAAAGTCAGTAAGGTGCAACTCCTATTGGAACTGTAACAAACTCTTTATTCCTCAGTGGGATGGGATGCTGACTGCGGAATCTGGCTGTTGAGACGCAACTTGCTAAACGATAACCTGTCGTCCTAAATTTACATGTGATTTCGTCAACCCATGCCCCATCTTGAAGATTAAGGCCGTGGTAATTGACTAAGCCTCCCGCAAAGCAGGTCAATCTCTGCATTACCCCACATGTTGGAGTGGTGTGAATGGGGCTGTGGTGAATGAATGATGCCCGAGAGTTTTATTTAGGCTTTCGAAAAATGCTAATTGGAGTCTACTGTGTTTGTCTGTTACAATGTAACCTGCGGCATGTCTGGCTTACTATTTATATGGTCTTCACCGACGTTCAACGCAACGCTCAATTTCTGTAAACCTGGTAACGATTTTATGATGAGAAAAAAAAAACACGCTGAGGTGTGTGCAGGCAATCGGCCTTGAAGTCATCGTATAAGACCCTTGCATAAAACAAAATGAAACTCACCGAGGTACAGCGGTGCACTTCTGTTGGCTGGTAGTCGAACACACATCACAAACAGCCCCCTCCACTGCGTCTCTGCATGGGCACAGAGAGGTGAAAAAGGATTTGGAAGATGCACTCAGCCGTGTCATCACCAGTTAATAACGGTGAGAGAAGAGTCAACAGGCAGTCCGTGGCGGTGAGAAATAGAACGTTTTTTGAGAAAGTGTCAGCCATCTGAAATATAATGCAAGCAGAATCCCAGAACAGGCGCGCGCGTTCTCACTTGTTCTGTACTGGCGTGCAAACAATCCACATGAGCTGCCTGTGGGAGATCAACGTTTGTTTTAAAAAGGCCGACGTGTCAGCCGGATTTATGAGTTTTCAAGCAAGGAGAGCAAACATCATGCATGCTGGTTGTTTTGTTCTTCCACCTTTTGATGAGAGCGTATTAGGGAGGTAGAAGCAAACCAGAGATAGCAGCAGAGAAGCCGTGTGACCCCTGTTATTTCCACCCTTCTCCCAGGAGGCCCGGTTCCTATTTTGATTAATTTGTAATCAAACTGGGAGCGGCGAACATGATCTGATTTGGCCTCCTCACATAGGAATGCTCTAATCAATTTCCACAACCAAACGGGAGCTGAAGGTCAGAGGACGCGTGTCTCGTCCCGTTGTTGAGAACGTCCTCCCAAGTGTTATCAAACAGCGTGACATGTCCTTCCCGGAGACTCCCAGACGTGTCTCGCATAGGGCAGTGTCACCACGCATAATTAGGCGACTGAATGAGAGGACCGGCGGTATTCTGCCGGCGTTACCTGCGCTCAGGTGCGCTGACGGCTCTTGAGTTTAAACAGGGCCAGATAGTGGGAGTCTCCTGCCGGCTGCATAGTAACCGAAGAGCCAGAAGCCTGTAAACAAAAAAAAAGGTGTCCACCAGGTCCCTGATGTTGTCGTACGCGGTGACACCTCCCATCTGCCGGCTAATGAGTGTGACTGCGACAGGTCCACCTCATCAAGGGCATCCTTCGTGGCCCCACTGCGGGATACAAAAGAGAAACGGCATCGCCTCAAGGCCGAGCTTCCGCCGCGATGAAGAACAACAGGCAGCTGCAAAGCACCGGGAGAGCACTTAGATAAATCCATTAAGAGGCAAAGACTCGGCGTGTGTGAAGATATAAACAGCGTTGAGAGAAAAGTGGGGAACAGTAGTAAAAGTAAAGGTAAAGAGGCACAGAGAAAGGGAAGAGGAAGCGATGAAGAACAGAAGCCTGCGTAGACATAACAAGAGCAAAAAGATTTGGCCCAAAAATTCCACTTAGGAAGCTTTAAAAGCGACCGTACTTTCAACAAATGATTCCTGCAAGGACACAGAGAGCAGTCGTGGTGAGAATTTTAATGCTAGCAGGACTTTTGTAATATTAAATAATGCCACCTTGGTTAGATGAGTGTGGAAATGCCAATAGAGTGTCTCTTCACCGTCTGGTAAATTAAGATGACCTGAGGTTAATTTGGTACCTCGGTGCCCTCTGGAGGTCACTACGGCATTTTAGCACTTTAGTAACCAACGTTGACATTTCTCCAGTATTACTTACGTGGTGCACCTATGGGAAAAATACATTTTGTGAGCATACGACCTGCGACTTTAAAGTCTACATGATTCAAAACATATTAGTAATTCTTTGCAATATTTAATATTCAGAAGTTAGATTGAAGTTTTAAGAAGAAAAAACTTTGGGGTTAAAGTTCATCCTTCAAAACTTCAGCTGCTTCATCGGGTCTATTAACAGTGAAAGCAAATGATCACACAACTGGCAATTAGATTACATGAAAATACAAAAGCATATGAATTAACTAAAATTGCCAAATCCTTTTTGCGGTGGGTGTTCCTTTAAGTGCAGAGAGCCTGCAAACATACAACCATCGTGCATTTTGCAGGGGTTTTTTTTTTTTAGTTGTGTGCATCAAAGCGTACTTTGCCTTTGATTAAGTGCTCTGGAAAGCAAACACCCCACTTCCATCAACTCTAAAAATATTAAGCAAAGAGGGAGTGAAAGTAAAAGGAGCACCTCATTTATCAAACCCCAGTTGGCCACCAGTGGGTGGGCTTCACTGTCAAAAGGCCAATTAACAAGAAACCCATTGTGAGCAGCACAGGAGCGACCAGCCATTAGCAGAAATTCATCATTATGGAATAATGGGTCCAGAAGAGGAAGCAACGTCGACGGCTTCAAATACCGCCGGACATGACGGCTCTTTCGATTCTCATCCTGCTGCTGATTTTCCACCATTTGCACCATTTCAGGGGCTCAGCGTGAAGCTCAGGCGCTCCACGTCTTCACCTGAGAAGTAAATTGTGAAGAAAGATCTCCGAGCACAGATATGAACACAGGCAGCCGGAGACGCGTGGAGATTTCCGATCAATACATCACATCTTAAGGGAACAGATGGGCCTTGTTCAGGAGAAATGTAGACAAAGATGATAATGTTCATTCAGGCCACATATACTGAATGTGCTTAATTCAGATGAATCCGTCTGGGAAAATATTTAACTTTTTAATGCTTATTTGGCGTGAAAAGGCCTAAAAGATTCAGCAGAACAATTTTACATTGCGAATAGAAAAAAAAAAGTGAAATTATTTGCCGAGTCATCTTTACAATACTCTGAAAATTATACTGTAACCTGATTGATGGTTTCAGATTCAAAGGTGAAGAAACTGCTCAGTGCATATTTCAAGTCTCTTAATAATTCATCCAAGTAAAACCTCAAAGTAAATGTCAAACACCGGAACCAACAGCCCTCAACAGAAGGAGAAAAGGCATCGTTCTTTTCTACCGCTCTGTTCTCTCTGCTCTCGCCTTTTATTAACTCACTTGATTTTCCTTAAAAATGAGCTTTTCCGTTAGTGCTTTTGTGTGTGTGTGGGGGGGGGGCTTTGATGGCGCTCCGGGTCGAGGTTTCACCGGCTGATTAAGAGGCTTTCTAGTGTTAATGGCTCTGTGGGCCAGCGGTTCCACAGCGGCACAGACGTCCCACTCTCCTCTAAGGAGACGCATTCCTAGTGTTTGTGGCTCCTGCAAAACACTATTACCTCGACAGTATTAGCCACCACACAGGGCATGAAATTTACAATGCTATTGTTACACTGCACACAGTCAATGGCCTCTGACTGGCTTTTATCTCCGTCTCTGTCTCGTCCTTGTCTTCTCTCGCTCTCTTGTTGTTCCTTCTCCTCTTCCTGTCTCTAACCATGTTTCTTTAACCTCTGTTTCTCTTGTCGGTTGTATCACTCTCTTGTGATTGAAAGCAGGCTCATAGCTGTTCATGGTTTTTATATATATATATATTTCCAATGCAATGGAGTTTAAAATGAGGAGTGCTCAAGAGGTGCAAATTAGGCTCACTCTTACGGGTACACACATCGACAGTGGTACCTCATTACTGTTTGTTTGTCTTTATCGCATCCATTCCCTCTTTCGGATGCGTACACCGTGTAGGGCAAGAAGGGAAGAAATCTCTTTATCTCCTCTCGCTCCTTAACACGCACACACATACACACACACACACATTAACACCCGCAAACACACACACACACAAAGAGAAATCAGCCTTGAGGAGGCGTTGCAGTGGGTATCAGTGTTAACACAAGTAATTGCCTTCCTGCTAGGGAGCTTGTGAGTGTTAATCCAGCTTGACAAAGTTTGCTCCTCGGTGTGTGTGACTCAGAGCCTGGCGTTTTATCTGCGCTCTCGCTTTAGCTTCTGCAAGGATCGATGGCGGACGCCGCGCTTGTCCTACAGTGAAGGCGTCTGCAGAGTGCAACTCCCACCAGAAATGAAGTGAATTTGTCATCTTTGGCAACAGATAAATAAGTCGTGTGAACCGCCTAAAGTCTTCAGGTGATGTGTGAGATAAGGAATAAAAACAAAATCTTATGAAATAAATGCATTATCACATTCCCCTGTTTAAAAGGAGGCAATGCTGCCATTGCCATTTATGCCTAAAGCAGCAGCAGCAGCCGGGTTCCTTATCTTTTATCCTCGTGATAAGATGAAACACTTTCTCATTTCCTTTGTTTTACATTTCACGCGCCGGAAACCAGGAGATGTCTCTTGGAGGTGTGAGTTTCCATGTTAAGCAGCGAGTTACTGACAGGAAAGATATCATTCATTATAAAACATGCTTAATGAGATCTTCCCGGATACCGTCTTGTGATTCCCACCCCTACATTTTTAATGACAATATTAAATATTTAAGATTTGAATAAAGACTGAGTTGACGAAGCAATTTAGATATTGACTGACCTTTTCAGAGTCTTTAGTATTCTGCATCCCTCACTTAAGGTTCCTTTTACTGGCCTACTGAGCGGCGAGGAGAGGACGCGGTGGTAAAAGTGCCACATATTTATTCCAATCAATCGACACCTGAAGGGTCTGGGGGACAATCTCAAATGTTTTAATGTGCTAGTTAAAGATTATGCAACAGGGCACAGCGGTGCGCGGTGGAGCTGTGCTACCTGAGAAGAGAAGCAAGCAATGAGAAGCAACGGAAAGGACAATTGGAAAGTGGAGAGGATGGCGCCCGGCCATTTCCATGAAGAACACTCTCCGCATGAATTTAAAAGCGGCGAGAGGCTGGAGGCAAAATGCCAGGCTCATTATTTCACATGTCTTTATCACGCCGTACTTCCAAAGACAACAACAAGGCTTTGAATTTCATCAAATCCTAGTTTTGTACTGAAAAAGGTGGCAGTGCCTGGACTGCTGAATTGGTAAGTCAACCCATGAAATAGAAATAAATCCCTGCCATCTGAAGTATAATTCCCATTGATTGTCTGCGGTCTTCTTTAATAATTAGTATAGAGAGCTCAGTCAAGGATACTCCATATTCTTTTTGTTCGGGTTTCACCAACATTGATTACACGTACAAATTATGTATTAAATAACCCTTTCAGCCATCAAAGGGGAACCATTTTAAAGCCAATCAATTCTATTGAGAGCTTTTCTAACCACTGAGTGATGTGCTTGTGGACACTGGAATCAACTGGATTGGCAGCTCTCCAGTTTTCGGTTCTATGGCAATTACAGTAAAGTCCCATCATCTCCTCTGCCCCCCCAGATAAGGAGCTGAAGAAGAGAAAAACCGCAAAATGTCTGAGTGATGTCTGAAGGTCATTACACACTGGCTGGTTCTATAGCGAGAGGACTAATACAGCAATATTTGACCCGGACTTGAGATGGGATCAGTTAGATAAGGGAGCGGGGGACACACCGATTACCACGGACATGAAGAAGACCGCTCATAACACCGGACCACCTCACCGAGTGTGGGGGGAACTATGGCCCCCTTTATCTGCACGGCAGCAGCAACTGTGGGACAACAGCAGAATACTCACCTGTGAAATGCCCATTGGGAACGTGCCCGGTATCAGCCTGACAGACAATGAATGCATGAATGAATTAATCTGTTGGGGGTTTAAACAAAAAAAAAAAAACTGAACCTCAAGGAGCTCTTAATGCCTTTTGGAGTTCATCTCTGAGCGTGCCATTTGGAGGACGTCACGGTACGCAGTATAGCGACAAAAGCTTCAGGGAGTCCCTACAGAGGACATGGAGGTCCACAAGTAGCCACCACCCATGTGTACCTGATCCTTACAACCTGAACCCCGGCAAGAAGAGATAGAGCAAGACCGAAGGATCTGTTCTCCAAAACCAAAGGAGAGATGGTTAGAGACAGATGCATTGTTTGGTCAACACCTTCCACACCGTTTGTTATAGATGTGCCTTTAATCTTAAAGACCTTTGACAGTGTGGTGGGAAACAGGGCTGAATGAGAGACTGTGAACCTAATAGTTTTAGCATTTTAGATGCAGTTTATAAAAGCAAAGACAGGTTTTCTTTATTTATATCTAATATTTAAGCAATGCATACTGTCACGGCTCCTCCTCGGCCTTGCAGGGGCGGTTCCTCCTGCAGGCAGAGGAGGGTCTTTAGCGATTGGAGCCACCTGGGCTCTAGGTATAAGAAGGCCTCTAACCACTTCTGTTTTGCTCTCTGCTCCTCCAGGTATGTTCCTGTTTTGTTTGTTCCTCTGAAGGTTTTACGTTGTTCACACTCAGTCATGTTTACACATACAGATTCACTCAACCATGCACCTTACATACACCTTACACTATGACATTCGCACACCTCATTCCTTTTCTTTGTTTAAAGTTACTAGTTTTCGATTTATAATAAACTCTTCTTTTGATTGGCCTATACTTGGTGTTTGTGTCCCCTCATTCTTGCCACAGGCTATGAGCCGGCCTGTGACAAATGGGGGCTCGTCCTTAAGTTAAAGTTAATTATACTTTAGTCGTTAGTATTTGAGTATTCTAATAGTTTGCCTTATTTGGTTAAGGTTTTGTCTAGATTGTTTTGGCTTTGTCATTGATTATATTTGTTTACTTGAAGTTTGGTTCATGTTGATTATTGTTTTGTAGTTAGCTTGGGTTAATCATGTTAGGTTAGATTGCCAAACTTTTTGTTTGAGGGGATGCTTTAGTTTGGCCAATATTGTTGGAGAGAGCATTGAGAGCCAGGTCTTCCTTTTGTTTGGTTAGCTTTATAGTTTGAGTTCACAATTCACTCTGCTTTTTCTGGGGTTTTGTTCAGATGGGAGTCCTCTCCTTTTGAGGCTTATCAGCGAGTATCAATAGGAGGCTCGTGGTGTTTTTGTTTTAGGTGGCAGTGAACGTGGGTAGAGCTTCCCTTGTTTCCTTTTCCCCTACATCGGCTCGGGAGCACCTCCGTGGATGTGGGGGGGCAGCCAGCTTCTGGTTGTCTTTCCACTCTGCTGGTTTTGTGTGCATAAAAACCCACCACATGTGACTGCACGAAGACTAGGGGCCAGTTAGTTAGTTTTTTTTGGAGAATAGTGGGGTGTGGCTCCTGTCCTTAAACCCAGACTGGCAGTAGGTGAATTGTGTACATTTTTTTTTTCCCTCAGAGATGGTAATGGTTGTATTGGTTGAGGAAAATGTCTTCTATTCTAAGTGGTTTTGTTCAAACTCCTTCAGAGGTAGCTTTGGAATTGTGTACTAAGGAGCAGTTAATTGAAATTGCTGACCATTATAAGATTGAGATTGATGATGGAAAACTTAAAGAGTCTGTCAAAGCTAGATTAAAGCAGGGTCTTAGAGAAATAGGTGTTCTTTGGGATAACTCTGTTAGTGAGGGTGCAAGTTTTCAGTCTAGCCTTTCATTAACTTTTGAGCAGCAGCGGGAGCTGTTGCAAATGCAGTTAGAGATAGCACGATTGCGGAATGTCAATAGACCAGAAGGAGTACAACAGTTTGACGTTTCACAGAATCTTCGTTTGTTGCCTAAATTTGATGAGTCAGATCCAGACACATACTTTACGCTATTTGATCGTATTGCAGAAGCTAGAGCTTGGTCAGATCTGGACATGACTATGTTGTTGCAATGTGCACTTACAGGTAAGGCACGTGAGGCTTTTTCAGCACTGAGTGTAGCTGACAGTAAAGTTTATGCTAAAGTTAAATCGGCAGTTCTGAAGGTCTACGAGCTCGTACCAGAGGCATATCGTCAACGTTTTCGTTACAGGAAGAAACAAGATTCGCAGACTTATTCTGAATTTGTTCGCGATTTGACTTCTGCATTTAATCGTTGGTGTACAGCTTCTGAAGCTAGTACTTTTGAGGATCTGTCTAACTTGATCGTGTTAGAACAGTTCAAAAACTCTGTATCTGACCAGGTTGCTACATACATTAATGAGCGAAAAGTTAAGTCGCCAAGTGATGCAGCAGTCCTTGCAGATGAGCACAGGTTAACACATAAAAGCCATTTTGAGTCAAATAGTGATATGCACTTTAAAAACTTTACTCCTAGGAATAGTAAGTCACCTTTTTCTGGAGCTTCGTTCCAAAGGCCACAGAAGTTTGGTTTTGGGGGACCTAAAGCACCATTAAAAGATAATACCTGTCGCTACTGTTTAGTTGAAGGACATTGGAAGAAAGATTGTCCGTTACTTAGATCAAAGAAGTTAGCTCAAGCTAAACCGGCTGTGATGGCCGTTTCTGGTACAGCCTCTGACCATCAGGGTGAGTTTTTTCAGCCAAAAGTTGAGTTTGGTTCTCAATCTCACCAAGGTGACTTTTCAGCTTTTGTTTCGGATGGTGTGGTGTCGCTGGTAGATGGCAACCACAATGTTCCAATTAGGATCTTGAGAGACACTGGAGCTTTGGATTCTTTTATTTTGGAGTCCATTTTGCCTTTCTCTAAGGTGTCGGATACTGGCAGTTGTGTAATGGTACGTGGCATGGGTTTAGTTCCATTCTCTTCCCCTTTACATGTAGTAACTCTAAAATGTGGTCTGGTAGCGGGTGATGTAGCGGTTGGGGTTAGACCCCAGTTGCCAGTAGAGGGAATACACATGATTCTGGGGAATGACTTGGCAGGTAGTAAGGTGTGGGCGGATGGCAAAATAAACATTAAGAAGCACCCTTCAGTGCCCCCTGCAAAGGTATCTCCAGAATACAGTTGTGTGTCTCCTGAGGTATTTCCAGGGTGTGCTGTTACCCGCTCTGCTGCACTCAAGAAGATTGAGAGTAAGCCAGAAAGTCTCGAGTTGCCAGTTAAACTTCAAACTGAACAGTTGACTAGTTCTAGAGAGTCATTGATAGCTGAGCAAAAGGCCGATACTACCTTAACTGATCTGTTTGATAGAGTTGTTCCTGAGGCAGCGGTGAGGAATAATGCTCAGTGCTATTTTCTTCTTGAGGGACTGTTGGTCAGGAAATGGGTTCCACACTCTGTTCAGGGTCTAGGCGAACCAGTTTTTCAGATAGTTGTACCTACTGTTTTGCGAAACAAAGTGTTGCAAACTTCACATG